>NW_006922235.1:525849-536975 GCF_000298275.1 Orycteropus afer afer
AGTGGTTTCAAATCAGAAAAAGTGTGTTTCAGGGTTGTATCTTTTCACCATTTATTCAATCTGTATGCCAAATGAATAATCCTAGAAGCTAGATCATATGTAAAAGGACACAACATCAGGATTAGAGGAAAATAATTAACAACCTCTGAAATTCAGATGCTTGCTGAAGGTAAAGATATGAAGCACTTGATAATGAAGACCAAAGACTACAGTCTGGAGTATGGATTACGCCTCAACATAAAGAAAACAAAAACCCTCACAACTGGACCAAAAATGCAACATCATGATAAATGAAGAAAAGATTGAAGTTGTCAGGGATTTCATTTTACTTAAATCCACAATTAATGCCGATTGAAGCAATTGCCAAGAAATCAAAGGACATTGTGGACTAGAAAAATTTGCTGCAAAAAAAAACCTTAATAAAGTGTGACATCAGCAAAGATGCCACTTTGAAGACTAAGGTGTGCCTAACTCATGCCTTGGTATTTCTAATTGCTTCATATATGTATGAAAGGTGTACAATGAATATGGAAGATCACAGAACTGATGTGTTTGAATTGTTGACAGAAATTATTAAAAATACCATGGACTTTCAGAAGAACAAAAAAATCTTTCTTGGAAGTACAAATGGAATGTTCCTTAAAAGAATGCCCAGAATTCTTGTACTTTGGTCATGTTGTCAGTAAGGACCAGAGACCAGAGAGGATATCTTCACTAGTGAAGTGTATGGTCACCAAAACAGGGGAAGACCCTCAACAAAATGGATTGACACAGTGGCTGCAGTGATGGACTCAAGCATTGCAATGATTGTGAGAATGGTGCAAGACAATGAGTCGTTCTTTAGTACATAGGGTCACATTGACTTGATGCCACCTAACAACAAATAGAACATGTGAGGATGTAGCAACATGTTAACATGCCAGGAAGCCATGTAATTGCATAGGCCTAATCTTCATATTTTAATGCCTAAAATGTTGGTTCCAGTATGACCAATATTCATTTTTTCATTTTCTAGATTTTGTAGAAGTTAGCAGTATACATGTGAATGTGAATCTTTAGCAGTATGTTTTACAAGAAAAAAAAAATAATAAAAATAAATAAATATTTATATTTATATATAAAAATATAACCACCAAGTTAGAATTCAGGAATTCCTATAAACAAGTTTTCATTCCAGGATTTAAGAGAAGTCTATTTTTAAAAATAATATGAGTAATTATTTTGTGTACTTTGTTCTATAGACCACAATTGTAAGCTATTAAATATTTTTTGAGGGATGGAAAAAACATGTAGCAAGGAAAGGCATTTTTAGAGTATTGAGTGGGTGTCTTGTTTTATATGTTAAGAATTAGACAGTGACACACAGAAAACTTCCCAAATGTGGTTTATGTCTGTATCAGCTCATGATATTATGTTGACACAGTAACATATTACACTAAAAATGTTATAATTCAGTGAATTCCACTCATTTCAAGGGAATGCAACAAGTTATATTAACTAATTAATAAATCTTCAGATTAGTTGACATAACCATGACACTTCTATGTAGATTTCAAAAAAAAAAAAAAAAAAAAATTCCAGAAATTAAGAATTACAGTTGCTGTTACATCTTCTTTTGTGTCATATCTAGCTTCCCAAGGCTATGATGGGCAAATAAATTTTATATCACAGGTTTTGGAATAGATTTTAGCTCTCCAATAATTTTAATGAATAACATTTGAAAGTTATATAAATCTTCTGAATATTAGTTTTCTAAACATTAAAATGGGAATCATAAAACATAGTTTCATTAAATCTTTGTAAAGATTCAGAAAACAAGTTACCATCAAGTGCTACATGAAGTTTTCAGTGGCTGTTTTTTGGGATCAAATAGTCATATCTTTCTTCCAAGTCACCCCTTATTGGACTTGTACCTCTAACCTTTGGTTAGTGGCTGAGCACGTTAACCATTTTTACTACTCAGGGAGTTCTTGTAAAGATTAAATAAATTGATAAGGCAAGGTCTGTATCTCTGTGCCTGGTCTTTATGATCTCAGAAAATGCAAGATTCACTTTCACTCCCATAATGTTCCTCCTACTATACTATGCTATCTTAAGATTTTAATATTCGTTGTTTGGGAGGCAAAGTTCAATTTCATATTAAAAACTACAGAAAAACATTAAAAAGTGCAAGATTATTGGTCAGGTAGAGTCTGGTGGGTGGTGAAACCCCTGAGGCTCTGACCTTTAGTCATCCTTTGTGCCTGGAATTAGACTCACTATCATGGCTTACCTGTCAGGCAAACAATACACAGTTCTACGAGCTGAAAAAATTATACCCAGGAGATGCAGGCCTTAGAACAATAAACCATGGGAGATC
Source organism: Orycteropus afer afer (assembly GCF_000298275.1). Lineage (NCBI taxonomy): Eukaryota > Metazoa > Chordata > Mammalia > Tubulidentata > Orycteropodidae > Orycteropus > Orycteropus afer. The sequence continues at coordinate 528,209 of NW_006922235.1, forward strand.
AAAAGGGAAGCATTTGCACGGGGAGAAAGATACAGAGGCAGAATGCATAGGTAAGGATGACACAGGGAAAGGGCAAATGCAGGGAAGAAGTTGGAAGAGAGTTGTTACGTTGTGGGGACTGTAATTAGTATAACCAAGCAAAATGTACATGAACTCTTGAATGGAAGATGAATCTTCTCTGTAAAATTTCACCCAAATCATAATAAAAAGTTATGGGAAAAAAGAAAAAAAAGCAATAAACCAAGGTAGTTGTCTTCTTCAATATAAGAAAGATAGTTTAGTGGTTATCTGCTCACTCAACTCTGACTAAAATGAAAACAGCATTTCAGAACAAAATACTAATCTTTTCTAGGAGCTCTTGCATTTTACTATGAAGCATTTGAACTTGAGCCATAAACATCATTGCTAGCTAAGACAGATATAAAGAATAAAATTTAAAATTAGGGGAGGGAGTAATAGTATTCTCATCATTGTAGCTCATCGAACTCACTGGCAGCATGGTAGAATTCTACATCTTTCTTTCAACTAGCTTGGATTATATGTGTTGTGCAAATATATTTGCAGTGGCCTTATGTGTATATTAAGGAGCTCTGATGGCACAGTGGTTAAAGCAATCAATTGCTAAAAAAGATGTTGGTGGTTCAAACCCACCAGCTGCTCTGTGGGAGAAAGATGAGGTAGTTTGCTTCCATAGAGATTTATAGTTTTTGAAATCCTATGGGGAAATTCTAATATGTTCTATAGGGTCACTATGAGTCAGAATGAAAATGATAGCAGTGGGTGATGGAGGTGGATGTGTAGACTAGAGAGATCAATACAGGTACAATGTGAAGGGATTCTAAATTGTACAGTAGTGGAAGGAGCGTTGGTTATCATGTAGGATTAAGCCTGAAGAAAAGGGCAAGGAGGCAATATCTTCTGACCTCCTCTAACTACAGAAAATGGAGACAGAAGCACCATCAGCAAAATCATCATCACAAGCCTTTGCTTATGAGGCCAGACATGCTGCCACCCTCCAACCCTCTTACTAACCTTGATATCAACCATCCCTCCTATGGCACCCACCACCCCTCTGCTGTGTTCAATAATTCACTGCAGTGGCCAATAAGAACTCACAGATTATGGGGTTTATTAGGGAAGCAACAGGTTGTAATTCAAGTTCAGAAACACAGTCACTCTCTTTCAGCCAGCCGTCTCACTCAGCAGCTGGCAGTCTCTCTCAATCTCTCTCAGTAGCACATCTCTCTCTCAGCAGCAGGTGTCTCTCATGTCTCTCTCTCAGCAATGTGTGTCTATCACATCTATCTCAGCAGTGTATGTCTCTCACATCTCTCTCTCTCTCTCAGCAAGTGCATCTCTCTCAGCAGTGCATCTCTCAGTTGGCAGTGAGAGATACTTTTCCTGCTTCTAAGAGGGCTCCTTTTGAGCCTGGAAGAGTGGTCTTTCAACCAAACCCAGAATCAGAGTTCTACATGCACACCCCAGAGACAGAAAACTTCCCAGAAAATTACTTCATGCTGCTCCCAACAGAAATATCCTAGGTGGATAACTTTAACAATCAGGAGTTACTCAGTTGCTAACAGCAGATTCCATCATGGAGTTCACAAAGACTCTGGCTAGAAAAGCCACAGCATATAATTTACTATACTGCAAAGCCTAAATGTTTACAAGCTCAAAGGATACTTTGGGTACTCTAGAAGAACCATTGTTGAGAGGGTGAATATGCCTGAGGATATAATTTGTGTTGTCTGTGGTTATTGAACCCCCAAAGACACACTCACCTTCCACTAATACACAAGTAGAATCTCTTCACTTTGGACCTGTGTTGTCTTCTCTAGTGAACACATCCACCTCTACCACTCACTATTCCCTAATTGATTCTGACTCATGTTCTTGTTGTTACTGTTATGCGCTGTCAAGTTGGACCCAACTCAAAGCGACCCCTCTTTGGTTTTCTGAGGCAATATCACTATGGAAGTAGATTGCTCAACCTTCCTTCCAAAGAGTGACTGGTGGGTTTGAACTGCCAGCCTTCTGGTTAGCAGTCATAGTGACCCTATAAGACAGAGTAGAACTGCCCCGTAAGGTTTCAAAAGCTGTAAATCTGTGGTTATTGGAGGAACTCTGGTGATATAGTGCCTACAGCATTTTACTGCTAACCAGAAGGTTGATAGTTCAAATCCACCAGGAACTCTGCAGAAAAAAGACTGGGCAATCTATTTCCATAAAGATGAACCCCCTCGGAAACCCAAAGAAAGTTACTGAGTCAGAATCTACCCAATGACAGTGAGTTTGGTTTTCTTTGTCTGTTTGTTTGTGGCTATTGAAACCAAACTAATATCCATGAATCAAAGCTGGAACATGTCCTATTTTCTGCTGGGTTTGGAACTAAGAAAGATTATTACATTTCTAAAGGGTTGTAGAAAAATGAGAACAAACAAAAATATGCAGGAAAGGAGAGTAGTTCTGGCAAGACAGCAGAATAGGCAGACAAGCTACATAGACACTCTGCAACAAAGCAATGAGAAACCAACTGAAACTAATTGAGAAGATGATCCTGGATCACTGAAATTTTAAGGCAAGGATAAAAAGTTGATTAAATACCAACTAGTAGAAGAACCTGTATGAAAATAGTGTGTAAGAAGACAAATGGAGCTGCAGAGCGCAGGCTGTCCTGAAGTCATAGTCCTTTTGAATATTTCCCAGTAGCAACCTAAGAATCATCTCTACTCACCTATGACAACATGGGCAAGGAGAAACTAAAACAGCAAAGAAGGAGACAATCAGACCTGTGGACAGCCAGCAGCTATCCTGAAGGACTAGACATTTTGAATACTTGTGAACAGCAGGCAAAGCCATTATGAATATATGCAAGTGTCATTCTTACCTGGACAGTAACCTAGGAATAGGTTCTGCTTGCCAAGGACAGCATGGACAACTGCACTAGAGGCTGACAACTAGAAAGGTATGATATTTCCCTAGTTATTCTTATGCCCCATACCCTCTTGGTGGACAGAGATGTGACCATCACCTGCCTTCAACCACCTTCTTGACCAGCAGGAATTCCATTCCAGTCTATCTATGCCATGACAGAGGCTAGGTGCTGTGCTTCAACCCCACAGTTTCAGTTTTGCTTGTTTTAAAATTATTCTTTTATCTTCTTCCTTTCTTCATCTTTCTTTTCTTTATTCTCTTTTTCTCTTCCCTTTTCCTGGTTCCATTCCTTTTCCTTTCTTTTGGTTCTTCTCACCCACTCACCCCCCCCCTTTTTTTTTTTCTTTTCAGTTCATTTTTTCTTCACTATTCTTTTACTCTTGCTTATTTCTCTCATTCCTTTCTCCCTCCCTCCCTCCCTAGATATTGGGGCTTTTTTTTTTTTTTTCTCATTGTCTTTCTTTTATCTTTTAAAATATATTTTGAAAATTTTTACTATCATTTATTGCATTTCTTTCTTTTTTTATGATTGTTCTAGTTTTTGCAGTCGGAGTATTTTATCCTCTTGTTTTTATTTTTTGAGTAATTTATTTATTTTTTGTCTAACCAATGGGAGATGGCAATCTTTCCAATACACCTCAGCCATACCTGCACCTCCAGCAGTCCCCCGTACTGAATGAGAGCCACCACTTGCTTTTATACCAATTGATCATTAATAGACAGTGGCCAATACCAGCTCAGCTCACCCTCAAATGCTTCTTATGAACAGCTAACAGAGATCTGTATACACATTATCATTACTTGTCACACACACCAGGGGTCTTGTTATGAGTGTATAAATGCTAACAACCACTCAATAGAGGAGCACAGTACCCTGCTCACAGAGATATCAAAACAAAATAAAATTAAAAAAAAAAAAATCTTAGGTGAATCACCTTAATATACAGCCACAAATTAAACATAAATACAGCAATATCACAATATCTGAGAAGCAACAGATCATCACAATCCACACAAATAAGCAAGATAAAGTAGTAGAAACAAGGGACCAGTGCACAAATTCAGAAAATATCCTTGAGGAAGAAGCAACATTTGAATTCCTTATAAGGAATTCAAAAGAATTATATTTGGGTACCACCAATGGATTGAGAGACAGATCAAGCAAAATACTGACAGGATCAAGAAAAACACTGAAAGAAATAAGGAAAACACAGACAACACTCTAGAATAATTAGCAAAAGAATGCAAGAACAAGTTGACAAAATAAGCAAAACAAAACAAAAAAATAGAAACTATCAATGATTAACAGGGAGCTCTGGTAGCGTAGTGCTTAAGGCACTTGACTGCTAACCAGAAGGCTGGCGGTTCAAACCCACCAGCCATTCCTCGGAAGGAAGATTGGGCAATCTACTTCCATAGTGATACTGTCATCTGAAACCCAAGGAGGGGTCGCTATGAGTCGGGTCTGACTTGACTGCACATAACAACAACAACAACAAATGATTAACAAACATGAAAATATAACCCACAAATAAACCAGTTATAGAATTATCCAAAGTAAAATAAACTTACAAGACTGTAAAGGGGGAACCAGAGATAGTAAATTGGTAAATGAGGACAACTACAAGCCAAAAAGAGGTAATAAATAGGGTACTGCTTATAGAATTTCTAAAAGATGGGGAAGACAATTGTGAAATAGAAGACTGTTTTAAATTTGGGAAGAAAACAATGAATCACAAGATAACCTAAAAAATAAATAAATACATAATAAACCTTCACATTAAAATGAAGAGGACAAACAAATATTTAGCAAATACTAAAAATATAGCAATGAAGGAGATGATAACACAATTCATAAACAAAATAAGCTCAGCATAGAAAATTAAATGGAACAAAGAAATCAGCAACACCACAGAAAAACATGTAATGAAATGACATCAATAATTTATATTTGTCAATAATTACCTTGACTGTCAATGAATTAAGTGCACCACTCAAAAGAGGGAGAATTTCAGACTGGATAAGGAAACAAGGCCCACCAATATGCTGTCTACAAGAGACTAACATTAGACAATGACAAAAATAGACTACAAATCAAAGGTTGGAAAAAGATATAGCAAGCAAATAGAATCCAAACCAGGGCAGGAATGGCAATAATAAGTTCTGATAAAATGGACTTTAAGACAAAAATAACTGTAAGAGCAAGGAAGGACATTCCATAATGATTAAAGGATTAGGTGAAAAAAGAGGACATAACCACAATGAGTATCTACACACCAATGAAGCCCCAAAATACATAGACTACAGTTGAAAAGATGAATAGATGATTCCGCAGTAATACTAGGAGACTTTATACATCACTTTCAGTAAGAGATAAAACAACTAGAAATAAACTCAGCAAAGATGCTAAAGAACTAAAGAATATGATCAACCAACTTGATCTTATAGACATCTACAGACCACTTCACTAATCAACACCAAAATACACATTCTTTTCCAGCACACATGGAACACTCTCCATGATAGACCATATGTTTGGTCACAAATCAAGTCTCAATAAATTTAAAAACACTGAAATACCTCAGAGGTTCCAGTAAGGTGGTGGAATAGGCAGACAAACTACTCAGACCCTCTTCAACAAAGAAAAGAGAAACCAATTAACATAAATATAGAAGATAATCCTGGAGCCCTAAGATTTGAAAAGAAAGATACTTAAGTGGACTAAACTCCAGCTAGTAGAAGAATCTGCATGAAAACTCCAAAAAAGGAGACAAATGGAGCTGCGGTCTTTCAATGATCCTGAGAGCATGGACAGCTTGGATATTACCAAGTGGTGTTAGGACCTAGGAACGAACTTAAAAATCATCCCTGCTAGCCAGTGAACAGAGAACTACACAGGTGGTTGATGAATAAAAGCGGAAGCAGAGAAGAAGGAGACAGGCTGAGCTGTGGACTTTTGGCTGTCCAGAGAATGCAGCCATTTTGAATGATTACAAGTGGTTTGACCATTTTGGATATTTAAAGTAACAGCATTTTCTCAGATTACAGGGACATGACAATAGGCTCCACTTGCTGGGACTTCAAGGACATTCTGGACACCGAGGACTGGAAAAGTGAGACATTCCCCTTATTACTCTTATATCACATACCCTATTGGTAAACAGAAGTGTGGCTATCCTTTACTCCCACCCACCTTCTGGGTCATCAAGAATTCCATCCCAGTCGGTGGGCTCTGATGGAGCCTGGGTGCCCTGCCCTGCCTTGCCTAGATCTTTTTTTTTTTTTTTTTTCCAGTTTGTTGTTTTTTGTCTGTTTGAAAATTATTATTACTATTTTTTTTTCTTTTTTCATCCTTTTTATTACTATTCTTTTTTTTCCCTTTCCAGGTTCTAGTTCTCATTTTTTTTTTCTCTCATCCATTTTACTAGTTGCCATTTTTTTCTTTCTTGTGGTTCTCCCCTTCCTTTGTATTTCTTTTGGTATTTTCACCATTTTTTCTCTTCATTATTCTCCTTCTCTACTGCTTTTCTCTTATTCCCCTCTCTTAAGATTTTTTTTTTCTCTTATCTATTTCTACTCACAATTCTTTTGCCTTTTTAATGTATTTCTTTAAATATTTTCTGTCATTTATTGTATTTCCTTTCTCTCTCTCTCTCTCCTTCTTTTTTCCCTTTTTGGTGATTGTTCCTGTGTGCTTATACCATGTTTTTTTTTGTTTGTTTGTTTGTTTGTTTGTTTGTTGTTGTTGTTGTTGTCCTCTTGCTTTTTCTTTTTTGATGAATTTTCAATTATTGTTTTTGTCTAAGTGAATAGAAGAGAGCAATGATACCCATACAGCCGAACTATTCTGGTAGCTCCTGCAGCTCCACTTACTAAGTGAGAGCTACCACTTCCTTCGGACCAACTGGCCAGTGATACATGACCACCAATAAAAGCCTGAATCACCCCTAACTTCTCTGGACAAACAGTATACCAGAGACCTGTGCAGTCACTCTCATTCTCTATCAGACCCATAAGGAGATAGGTGGTGAGTGTATGTTGTTGTTGCTATGTGCCGTCAAGTCAGACCTGACTCATAGCAACCTATCCTTAGGTTTCTGAAGCTGTATCACTGTGGAAGTAGATTGCTCAACCTTCCTCCCAAGGAGTGGCTGGTGGGTTTGAACTGCCAGCCTTCTTGTTAGCAGTCAAGTGCCTTAGGCACTATGTTACCAGAGCTCCTGTTGAGTGTATATGTGCTGCCAATGAGCAAATAGAGGAGCACAGTACCCTGCTTAATCAGATATATGAAGAAAAAAAAAAAAGAAATCCTTAGGTGAATCACTCCAACATACAATCATCAATTAAATATAAATAAAACAAAGTCATAATGCCACAGAGACAAAAGACCATCACAGTTCACACAAAGAAGTAAGATAAAGCAGTAGAAACAAGGGAAAAAATTAATTCCTGAGGAAGAAGCAGCATTGGAACTTCCTGATAAAGAATGAAAAAAAAAATTATATTTAGCTACCTTCAATGAATTGAGCTCTGGTGGGTTAGTGCTTAAGACATTTGACTGCTAACCAGGAGGCTGGTGGTTCAAACCCACCAGCCACTCCCCAGAAGGAAGGTTAGGCAATCTACCTCCGTAAGGATACCACCTCAGAAACCCAAGGAGGAGTCACTGTGAGTTGGGTCCAACTTGACAGCAGTGGGTTAATGGATTGAGAGACACATCAAGAAACACACTGACAAAATTAAGGAAAACAGGCAAAACCCCAGAACAATTTCAGAAGAAAATGCAAGAACAAAATGACAAAATAAATGAAAAATTGGAAATAATACAAAATCTACAGATAGAAATCAACAAGAATAATACTAAATTTTCAGAAATAGATAGATAATAAATAGAAATGAAAAAGAAGTAGAATCAAATCAAAGGAAGACAGAATTAATGACATTGAAGACAAGTATGTGAATACTTCTTTGGAAAGGGGTCAATCAGAAAAAAAATCAAAACAAAATGAAGAAAGCCTAAGATTCATGTGGGATACCATCAAAATGAATAACCTACTAGTAATCATAAATCAAGAATAGGAAGAGAAAAATAAAACCACTGAGAAAATTATCCAAGATTGTTGGAAGAGAACTTCCCTGATATAATGAAAGATGAGAATATAGTCATTCAAGAAGTCTAACAAATTCAAAACAGGTACACTCCAAAAGAAAATCACCAAGACACATCATCATCAAACTCACCAAAAACAAAGACAAAGAATCATGAAAGAATCATGAGAAAAATGAAAAGTTACTTAGAAAGGGCAATCAATAAGACTAAACTCTGATTTCTCAGCAGAAACCATGTAGGCGAGAAAGCAATGGGATGGTATATATAAAATCCTGAGAGAGAAAAATTTCTAATCAAGAATCATATGCCCAGCAAAATTGTCCTTTAAATATGATGGTGAAATTAGGAGATTTCCAGAGAAGCAGAAATTAAGGGAATTGGTTAATGCCAAACCGACCTTGCAAGAGATACTAAAAAGGAGTCCTTTAAACAAAGAACCAATAATAACGAACAACAATACACCATTAATACACATGATGATCTAACCCAAAAAACAACCTAGTAGTTATGAGAGAATCCAAAGGAAAATAAGCTTACAAAGTTGTAAACCAAGAACCAGAGACATCAATTGGCAAATGAGGACAACAATAAACCAAAAAGAAGAAAAAAATGATATAGTTACAGAACTTCTAAATGGTGAGGAAGTAAAGAGAGTTGCAAGATAGAATGACCTGTTCTAAACTTGGGAAGTAAATGATAAATCACAGGTTAACTTCAAGGAAA
>NW_006922235.1:537075-542090 GCF_000298275.1 Orycteropus afer afer
AGAGAAGAGCTGACTATTCCAGAATATAGAAAAAAAAAAAAAAAAAAAAAAAAAAAAAAAAAAAAATAATATGGAAAAAAAAAAAAAAAACAGGAACCCCACACACACAGACACACACACACACACAAATAACAAAATGAAAGCAAAAAATTCACACTTGTCAATAATAAATGTCATGGTTTAAATGCACCACTCAAGATATGGAGAGTTGCAGAATAGATAAGAAAACAGCCCCTCAATATGCTGTCTACAAGGAACACACCTTAGAGACAAAGGAAAAATTAAAAAAATGAAATAAATGAAATGAAATAACTGATCCTTAAAATGAAATAAAAAGTGAAATTAAAAAAAAAATTCTTGAATCAAATGAGAATGTGGATACCAAAATCTTTGGGATGCAGCAAAAGCAATGATCACAATCCAATTTATAGTAATAATAGCAGAGTTCCGGTAAGATGGTGGAATAGGCAGAAAGACTGTACAGACCTCCTTCAACAAAGAAAAGGTGAACCAATTAACACAGATGCAGAAGATAATCCTCGACCCCTGAGCTTTGAAGGAAAGGATACAGAAGTGGACTAAACTCCAACTAGCAGAAGAATTTGCATGAAAATACCGAATAAGGAGACATACGGAGCTGTGGTCTGGCAGCAATCCTGACAACACAGACAACTTAGATATTGCCGAGTGGTGGTAGGACCTAAGAATTAACTTAAAAATAAGTTCTGCTAGCCAGGGACTGAATGGAGGACTGCTCTGGTGGCTGGGGAATAAAAGGGAAAGCAAGGAAGAGGAAGGTGGGCTGAGCTATGGACTTTTGTCTGTCCAGAGGGTGCAGCCATTTGATTGTTTACAAGTGATTTGATCATTTTGGATATTTAAAGTGACAGTGTTCTCCCAGGTTCCAGGGACTTAAGAACAAGCTCTGCTTGCTGGGAACCACAAAGACATCCCAGACACATGGACTACTAGAAAGGTGCAAGATTCCTCTTGTTACTCTTATACCCCACATCCTCTCGGTGAATGGAGGAGTGGCTATCCCTCACTCCCACCCACCTTCTAGGCTGGCAGGTATTCCATCCCAGTCTGTGTGCTTCAACGGAGCCAGGGTCCCCTGATCCACCCTGTCCAGATTTTTTTTTTTCCTTTTTAGTTTGTTTTTGTCTGTTTTAAAACTGCTACTATTATTATTACTTTTGTCCCTATTATTATCATTCTTTATTCTTCCGTTCCCAGGTTCTAGTATTCAGCCTTTTTTCTTTTCCCTATTCCTGGTTCCAATTTTTTTTTTTTTTCCTTTCATGTGGATAATTCCATTCCTTGTTTTTCTTTTTGCATTTTTCCCATTTTTCCCTTCATTATTCTCCTTCCCTAATTTTTTCTCTTATTGCCCTCTCCCCAGATATTGCAGTGTTTTTTTTGTTTGTTTTTTCCCCTTTTCTCCCTTTTGGTTACTTTTCCTGTGTGATAATGTGGTGTGTTTTTTTCCATTTGCTTTTACTTTTTTGATGGTTATTCAATTGTTATTTTTGTCTAACTAAGTGGGAGACAGCAACAGTCCCAACACTATACAACAACACCAATACGTCCTGAAGCTTTACTTACTAAGTGAGAGTCACCACCTCCTTCTCCACAAATGGGCTTACCATAAACAACCAGCAAGAAGAGCCTGACTCACCCTTAGGTGCCCTTCACAAACACTAAACAGAAATCTAATACAACAACATCACATTGTCTTGAGACAAGAGAACATCACAGTCCACACAAAGAAGCAAGATAATGTGGTAGAAGCAAGGGAGCAGAATACAGACCCAGAATACATCCCTGAGGAAGAAAAAGCATTGGAACTCCATGATAAGAAATTCAAAAAAATTATATGTAAGTATCATCAAATAATTGAGAGACAGATCAAGGAAAACACAGACAAATCCTAAGAAGAATTTTAGAAGAAAATACAAGAACAAAATGACAAAATAAATGAAAAATTAGAAATGATTCAAAATGTACAAATAGAAATCCAGAAGATTAATACTAAATTGTCAGAAATAGATAACACATTGAAAGGGCAAAGAAGTAGAATTGAGGAAATGGAACACAGAATTAATGAGATGGAAGACAAACACCTGAAAGCTTCTATGGAAAGGGATCAATTAGAGAAAGATCAAAACAAAATGAAGAAACTCAAAGGATCATGTGGGATACCATCAAAAAGAATAACTTACATGGCATTGGAATTCCAGAACAGGAAAAGAAAAATAAAACCACTGAGAAAATTGCCCAAGATTTGTTGGAAGAGAACTTCCCTTATATGATAAAAGATGAGAATAATCCATTCAGGAAGTCCAACAAACCCCAAACAGGATAGACCACAAAAGAAAATCGCCAAGGCATGTGACCATCAAACTCATCAAAACCAAAGACAAAGACAGAATCCTGAAAGAAGCACAGGAAAAACAAAAAGTTACTTACAAAAGACAACCAGTAAGAATAAGCTCTGATTTCTCAGCAGAAACCAGGCAAGCGAGAAGTCAAGGGGATGATATATATAAAACCCTGAAAGAGAAAAATTTTCCACCAATAATTATATACCTGGCAAAATTGTCCCTCAAATATGATGGTGAAATTAGGAGATTTCCAGATAAGCAAAAACTAAGGGAATTTGTTAAAATGAGAACAACCTTACAAGATATGCTAAAGGGAGTCCTTTGAACACTGAACCAAAAATACCAAACAACAACTGACCATTAATACACAAGATGACATAACCCAGAAACCACAGTGATGGACATATCCAAAATAAAATAAGCTTACAAGATTCTAAACAGGGAACCAGAGACTTCAATTGACAAATGAGGACAACTACAAACCAAAAAGAGGAAAAATACTGTGTAGTTACAAAACTTCTACATGGTGAGAAAGTCAAGAGACCTGCAATATAGAGTGGACTGTTCTAAACTCGAGGAGAAAATTATAAACTACAGGGTAACTTCAAAGAAAAATGATAAACCTTCACATCACAATAAAATAGAGGAAAAGCACAAATATTCAGCAGATACTAAAACAACAGCAACAAAGGAAATGATAACATGATTCATAAACATAATGAACTCCTCATAGAAAAAACATGAAACAAAGAAACCAGGGACACCATGAAAAAAACACATAACACAATGACAGCAACCAATTCATACTTGTCAATAATTATAACAATAATTCCATACATAAAAAAGAGCCAAAATCAACAGTTTCAGCCAACATCTCCAACAATTAGAAAAAGAACAGCAAGAAAAGCCTACAGTCACCAAAAGAGTAGAAAAGATAAATATTCGAGCAGAAATTGGTGAAATAGAAAATAGAAAAAAATCAACAAGACTGGAAGTTGGTTTTTTGAAGAAATGTATGCCAACAAATTTGAAAATTTGGAAGATGTGGACAGATTTCTAGAGACACAACACTTACCTAAACCAATACAGACTGATGTGGAAAAGTTGAAAAGATCCATAACAAAAAAAGAAATTGAACATGTCATAAAAAAATTACCAAAAATAAAAAAAAGTTCCTGGCCCAAACAGTTTCATTGGAGAACTCTACCAAACATTCAGAGAAGAACTGACACCAATTCTACTCAAACTATTCCAAAATATAGAAAAGGATGGAATCCTCCCTAATTCATTTTATGAAGCAAGTATAATCTTGATGCCAAAACCAAGTAAAGACATCACTCAAAAGGAAAACTACAGACCAATATCTCTCATGAATATGGATGCAAAAATATTTAACAAAATACTAACTAATAGACTCCAACAATATATCAAGAAAATAATTCATTATGATGTAGTGAGGTTCATACCAGGTATTCAAGGATGGTTCAACAGTATGAAAGCAATCAATATGTTCCACCACATAAATAAAAAGAAGGAAAAGAACCACATGATTATATTAATCATGCAGAAAAGGCATTTGATAAAATCCAACACTCATTCCTGATCAAAACTCTCAGCAAAATAGGAATAGAAGGAACATTACTCAACAATAAATGGCATATATGCAAACTCAACAGCCAGCATTATTTTCATTGGAGAGAAACTTAAACCATTCCCCTTGCAAACAGGAACCACATCAGGATGCCCTCTATCACCACTTCTATTCAACATTGTATTGGAAGTCCTAGCCAGGGCAATAAGGCAAGAAAGGGAAATCAAAGGAATCCAAATTGGTAAGGAAGAAGTCAAAACATCCCTATTTGCTGATGATATGATCCTATACTTAGAAAACCCAAGAGACTCAGTGAAAAATCTACTGGACCTAATTGAAAGATTTAGCATCGTGGCAGGATACAAGATCTACATACAAAAATCAGGTGGATTTCTATACACCATCAAAGAGCCTGCTGAAAAAGAAATAAGGAAATCAATACCATTTACAATAGCTACCAAAAATAAATAAATAAATAAATAAATAAATAAACAAACAAATAAATAAATAAATAAAAAGACTTGGGAATAAATTTTACCAGGAACACAAAAGACTTGTATGAAGAAAACTAGATACTTGTACAAAGAAAACTACAAAAAACTACCTCAAGAAACCCTAAGACACACACACAAAGGAAAGAACATGCTGTGCTCATGGACAGGACCATTGAACATTATGAAAATGGCACTTCTAACCAAAGTAATCTATACATTCGATACAGTAACAATCTTGATCCCATCAACATTCTTTAAGGACATGGAAAAAACCAATCAGTAACTTTATATGGAGAGTCAGCCCCAGGGATACAGGTGAGGAGAGAAAACTCAGGGACACCCAAAGCAGCAGGCTGGAAGAGCAGGAGAAAGGGGATTACAAGCCAGGAAGCCAGAGACAAGAACAATCAGCTGAAGGGATTACGTGAGGAGAGGAAACTCAGGCCCGCCCAAAGAAGCAGGACTGGAGAACAGGAGAAAGGGGATAAAAGCCAGGAACCCAGACAGAGGAGCAGTCAGCCCCAGGGACAACTCAGGGATGCCCAA
>NW_006922235.1:546498-547753 GCF_000298275.1 Orycteropus afer afer
TTCCTCAAACTTCATCAGTAAATGCCTCAAGTCATCCTCACTTTCAGCAAGCAAAGTTGTATCATCAGCATATCGCAGGTTGTTAATGATTCTTCCTCCAATTGTCATGCCCCATTTTTCTTCATACAGTCCAGCTTCTCAGATTATTTGCTCAGCATATAGATTGAATAAGTGTGGGGAAAGGTTACAACTCTGACACACTCGCTTCCTGATTTTAAACCATGCAGTATCCCCTTGTTCCATTTGAATGACAGCCTCCTGGTCAAGGTACAGGTTCCTCATGAGTACAATCAAGTGTTTGGGAATTCCCATCCTTCTCAATATTATACATAATTTTTCATGATCCATACAGTCAAATGCCATTGCATAGTCAATAAAGCACAAGTAAACATCCTTCTGGTATTCTTTGCCTTGAGCCAAGATCCATCTGACAGCAGCTATGATATCCCTTATTCCACGACCTCTTCTGAAGCCAGCTTGCACTTCTGCAAGTTCTCTGTCTATCTACTGCTGCAACCATTTTGAATTATTTTCAGTAAGATCTTACTTGTGTGTGATTTAATTATATTGTTCTATAATTTCCACATTCTGTAGGATCACCTTTCTTTGGAATCAGTACAAATATGGATCTCTTCCAATCAGTTGGTCAGGTAACTGTCTTCCAAATCTATTAGCATAACTGAGTGAGTGCCTCCAGTGTGGCATCTGTTTGTTGAAATATCTCAATCGGTATTCCATCAATTCCTGGAGCCTTCTTCTTCACCAATTCCTTCATTGCAGCTTCAACTTTGTCTTCAGTACCACCTCCTGAAATGGATGAAAATTGACCAGTTCTTTTTGGTACAGTGACTGTGTGTATTCCTTCCATCTTCTTTGGATGTTTCCTGCATCATTCAATATTTTGCCCATAGAATCTTTCAGTATTTAAACTTGAGGCTTACATTTTTCTTCAGTTCTTTCAACTTGAAAAATGCTAAGCATGTTCTTCCCTTTTGATTTTCTAACTCTAGGTTTTTGCACATTTTATTATAGTAATTTGCTTTGAATTCTTGAGCTGCTGTTTGAAATCTTCGGGTCAATTCTTTTATCTTGTCATTTCTTCCATTTGCTTTAGCTGCTCTCCGCTCAAGGGCAAGTTTCAGAGTCTTTTCTGTCATCCATTTTGGTCTTCTCTTCTTAGCTCATCTTTTTAGTGATCTCTTGCTTTCTTCATGGATAATGTTCTTGATATCCTCCCACAATTCTTCTGGTTTTC
>NW_006922235.1:548123-560002 GCF_000298275.1 Orycteropus afer afer
ACATTATTTCTCTCACCAAGGCCAAATTTTCCAACTACCAGTGATTCTTCTTTGTTTCCAACTTTTGCATTCAAGTCACCAATGACCATTAACACATCTGATTGCAAGTCAATTTCAGACTGCAGAAGTTGATAAAAATCTTCAATTTCCTCATCTTTGGTTTCGGTGGTTGGTACATAAACTTGAATAATAGTCATATTAATGGGTCTTCCTTGTAGATGTATGAATATTATCCTATCATTGACAGCATTGTACTTCAGGACAGATCTTGAAACATCCTTTGTGATGATGAATGCCTCGCCATTCCTCTTTAAACTGTTATTCCCGACATAGTAGATCATATGGTTGTCTGATTCAAAATGGCCATAAACAGTCCATTTCAGCTCACTAATGCCTAGGATATCAATCTTTATGAGTTCCATTTCATTTTTGACAACTTCCAGTTTTCCTAGATTCATACTGCATTCATTCCATGTTCTGAGTATTAATGGATGTTTGCTGCTGTTTCTCCTCAATTTGAGTGGTGCCACGTCAGCAAATGGAAGTCTTGCAAGCTTTTCATTATCCATATGAGTGAGGATGATTTTACTCTGATAATGCAGCTCTTGCCCAGTCCTACTTTGAGAGCTTTCTAAGCTAAATGACTCATCTTCCTCCTCTGTATTGGACAATGTTTGAACTGTTCATAAATTTGTGCAGTAATGTATCAGACAGTGTTTCTCTGCTGTTCATAAGGTTTTCCCTGGCCAATTCTTTGAAAAGTGGATTTCCTCCTCCTTCCTAGTCTGTCTCAGTCTGCAAGCCAGGCTTATACCTGACCAACAGGTGCACCCCACTGGGTTTGAAACACCAGTGTCACAGCCTCAAGACTCACAGTATCACATCATCACAGTAGGACACACCGACAAACAAGTTTGTCTCCCTTAGCTTTTGCTAATATCTTATATCCTGTCACCATCTATTCAAGAAGACTGAAAAGAACAAATGCTGGTGAGGATGTGGAGAGATGAGAACTCTCAAACACTGCTTGTGGGAATGTAAAATGAGACAACCACTGTGGAAAACAATATAATGATTACTTAAGAAGTTAGAATTAGAAATACCACTTAGTCCACCCCTTCCATTACTAGTCATATATCTTAAAGGAGTGAGAGCCAGGACAAGAACAGTTCTATGCACACCCATGTTCATCACAGTTCTATTTAAAATAGCAAAAAGATGGAAACAACCTAGGTGCCCATCAGCAGAAGGATGGATAACCAAACTGTAGTCCATACACACAATGGAATATTATTCAACTCTAAAGAATAATGTAAAATCTGTAAAATACCATATAACTTTGGTGAACTTGAAGGACATCATGCTGAGTTAAATAAGTCAATCACAGAAGGACAAATATTGTATTAGTCTCTTATTGTAAAAAGTCAAGGAAAAGTTTACATATGGAAGGAAATTTTCTATGTTGGTTACCAAGGGTGGAAGGGATGAGTAGAGAACACAGCTAGATAGGTAAAGACAAGTATTGATTTGTGTGAAGACAAGAGCAAACTACCAAATGTGAGTGATCAACACAGTGGGATTGAGGAAGAGGAAGTGATAGAGAAGTGCATGGGATATACAGACAACAAAATGAACCCCTTTGCTCATACAGTACTATGTTGACAGTGAAGGTAAATGTAGATATATGGGTGGAGAGATGGGTGGACAGGCTGAAATATTATTAGATATGTCTATGCAGGGGACAGTGTGCCCAAGACCATGTGTAGGGTTGGCAGTCAATGTTTCTACAAGTCTGTTTGTATGTTCTGTAAGAGTTCCCAGGTATAAAGCAGAGCTGACAAGGGACAAGGTTGTAGTCACTTCTTGGGCACAGGCAGCTACCCAGAGGGAGCGAAGAGTTGGACCTGTGGGCTTGGGACCATGGTTTCAGGGAATATTAGGCTCAATTGGTATAACATACACACAAAAACATTGATCCACCTCCTAATTTTGTGAGTAGCAACTGGGATCTTAAAAGATTGCAAGTGACCATCTAGATGCAATGATAGGTCTCTCCTCATCCAGATCAAAGAAGAATGAAGAAAACTGAAGATTCATGTAAACAATTAGTCCAAGCAACTAGTATACCATTCAATCCTCAGTCTATATGACTATGGAACCAGAAGAACTAGATGGTGCCCAGCTACTACTGTCAACCACTCAGAAGGGGATCTATGTAGGAGATCCTTGATAAAGTGGGAGAATAATGTGGAACAAAACTCAAAATAATAAAAAAAAAGAAAAGGGACCAGTTTTGCTGGTCTGATAGATCCTGATAGAACCACTGAGTCTGTGGCCCCTAGCTGCCTTTCAGTTGTATAACTGAACCTACACCTGTAGCTTCCAGCCAAACAAAAGACAGGCATGTTGTTGTTGTTGTTGTTATGTGCCGTCGAGTCATACCTGACTCATAGCAACCCCTCCTTGGGTTTCCGAGGCAGTATCTCTACGGAAGTAGGATTGCCCAACCTTCATATGAGGTGAATATTTACACTAGGTAGATACACTCTTTGGAGAGAACAATCATGGGAGAATAGAAGGGCTGTGTATGCATAGGGACATATCTCAGGGGACAGGAGTGCATGGAGGGAAGGACACAAAGAAGAGGTAACTATGGGGAGGAAGTGGTAGGGGAGCTGTTGCACTGTGGTAAATTGTAGTCAGTGTCATGAGACAAAGTGTATGTGAACTGCTGTATGGAAAATAAATTTGTTTTGTAAACTTTCACCCAAATCACACACACACACAGACACACACACACACAAAAACTCCCTTGAGTCATGCAAGAATGAAAACACAATATACTAAAATATTAGGGAAAACAGTGATGAGAGAGCAAATTATAGCAATAGATGCACATATTTAAAAAGGAGGGGTAATCAACATCTTAACCCAACATTTCCAACTATTAGAAAAAAGCTGGCAAAAAAATATAAAAAAGCCTGTGGTCACCAGAAGAAAAGAAATAATAAAGATTTGACCCGGAAAAAATGAAAAATAAAACAGAAAGACAATAGTACAAAAAAACAAGACAACAAGTTGATCCTTTGAAAAGAGAAATAAAATTGAGAAACTACTGGCAAACTTAATAAAGAAAAATAAGGAGAATATGTGAATAAGACAAATAAGAAATAAAAGGGGCTACATCACAACAGAACCAACAGAAATAAATTGCATAATATTAGGATACTATGAAGAACTTCCTGGTGGTTCAAACCCACCAGCCACTCCTGGGAAGGAAGGTTGAGCAATCTACTTCCATAGTGATACTGCCTTGGAAACCCAAGGAGGGGTCACTATGAGTCGGGTCCTACTTGATGACAGTGTGTTGTTTGCTGTATGAAGAACTATAGTCCATCAAACTTGAAAACCTAGAATAAATGGACAGATTTCTAGAAATACACTGCTTACCTAAACTACAGACACTGAGATAGAAAATTTTAACAGACCCATAATAAAAGAAGAAATTGAACAGGTCATAAAAAAATTGCTAACCAAAAAGTCTGAATGCAGATGGTTTCACTGATTAATTCCACCAATTATTCAGAGAAGAACTTACACCAGTTCTACTCAAGCTATTTCAGAACATAGAAAATGATGGAATCCTCCCAAATTCATTTTGTGAAGCAAGCAAAGCACCACTAGAAAGGAAAATTATAGACAAATATTCCTCATGAATATAAATGAAAAAAATCTTTAACAAAATCCTAGCCGATAAACACCAACAACATAAATAATAATAAAAAATAAAAGTAATAATACACTATGACCAAGAGTGTTTCACACCAAATATGCAAGGATGTTTCAATATTAGAAAATCAACATAATCTATCACATACTAAAATAAGGAAAAGAATCACCTGATCATATCAATTGATGCAGAAAATGCATTTGATAAAATCTGACACCTATTCCTGATTTTAAAAAATAAAATAACTCTCAGAAAATAGAAATAGAAACATAATGAAAAGCATATATACAAACCCAATAGCCAATATTATTTTCAATGGACAGAGACTGAAACCATTCCCCTTCTGAACAGAAAACAAAGATGCCCTCTATCTTCACTTCTACTGAACATTGTATCGGAAATCTTAGCCAGGGCAATAAGGCAAGAAAGGGAAATCAAAGACATCCAACTTGGTAGAAAGAGGTAAAACTATCCCTATTTGTAAATGACATGATCTTATACCTGAAAGACCCAAGAGACTCAGCAAGAAAATTACTGGAACTAATTGTGAGATTTAGCATAGTGACAGGATATAAGATCAACACATAAAAATCAGATGGATTCCTGTAAACCAGCAAAGTGGTTTCTGAGAAAAGGAAATAAATACCATTTATAATAGCTATGAAACAGATAAAACACTTGTCAATAAATCTCATCAGGAACACAAAAGACCTGTACAAAGAAAACTACAAAATACTACAAGGAACTGTAAGAGATCCACATAAAAGGAAGAATATACCATGCTCATGGATAGGAAGAGTGAACATTGTGAAAATGTCAATGTTAGCTAAAGCAATTTATATATTCAATGCAATACCAATCCTGATTCCATCCTCATTCTTTAAAGACAAGGAAAAAAAATCACAAATTGTATTTGGAAAGGAAAGAGACCTCTTTGTTTAGATAACCAAAACACTACTGAAGAAGAACAAAGTATGAGGTCTCACCCTCCCAGATCTCAAAACCTACTACACAGCCACAGTTGTCAGAACAGCCAGGTGTTGGTACATAAACAGTCACATAGATCCGTGAAACAGAATTCAGAACTCAGAAATCGATCCATCAACCTATGGTCAGCTGATCTTTCACCAAGGGCCAAAATCCTTGAAAAGGAGAAGAGATAGTCTCTTTCACAAATGATATCTGCAAAACTAAATATCCATTTGCAGAAAAGTGAAACAAAATCCATACCTCACACCATACATGAAAACTAATGTCAGATAGATCAAAGACTTAAATATGAAACCTAAAACTGTAAAGTTCATCAAACAAAACATAGTGGCAAACTTAGGGGCCCCGATTCATATCATAAATAAACTATCAAGCATAACTCAAGATGCATTATCAAGCATTACTCAAGACATATCAAGCAGAAGATAAACTAGATGATAGGGAGCATCAAAAAATTAAATGCTTATATGCATCAAAAGACTTCTCCAAAGAGTAAAAAGATAATGTACAGAATGAGAAAAAAATATTCAGCAATGACATATCAAACAAAAGATTTATCTCTATAAAATGTATAGAAAACTCCACCACCTCAACATCAAAAAGACAAAAATCCAATTAAGAAATGAGCAGAAGATATGAACAGATCCTTTACCAAAGAAAATATTCAGGCGGCCAGCAAGCACATGAAGAAGCATCCCTGATCATTAGTCGTTAGAGAGGTGCAAATCAAAACAACTGTGAGATGCCATCTCACCCCAGCATTAGTAGAAAAGTACAAGGCAGAAAATAACAAAGCCTAGTAAGATGTGGAAAAACTGGGACTCAAACACAGTGGGACCGTGAAATGATACAACCACTGTGAAAATTGGTATGGAGATTCCTTAAAAAGTTGGAAATTGAAACACCATTTGATCCAGCAATCCCATTACTAGGTATATATCCTAAAGAACTGAGGGGCAGGACACAAACATATATATGCACATCCATGTTCATCACAGCACTATTCACAATAGCAAAGAGATGGAAGCACCTTAATTGCCCATCAAAAAAGGATTGGATAAACAAACTGTGGTACATACACACAATCAAATACTAAGCAGTCCTGAAAAATAGTGTAGAATCTGTAAAACCCTGCATAATGTGGATGAACTTGGAGGAAATTATACTGAGTGAAATAAGTCAGTCACAGGACAAATACTGTAGTAGACCACTATTGTAAAAAGTTGAGGAAAGACTTATACATAGAAGGAATCTTTCTTCATTGGTTACCAGGGATGAGAGGGGAGGCTAGATTCCTAGACAGGTTGGAAAAATATATAGATAGATAGATATAGATATAAACCAAAGATTAGTGGTTACCAGGGATAGGAAGCAGGAGGGAAAGGGGCAGCTTTTGTTTGCAGGGCATTGAGTTTATGATAATTGTTGTGGACTATTATGGAAAAGAATAGCAATACTGCTGGTACAACATGAAAAATGTTAACAATGTCCCTGAGCTGTAAATGAGGAAGTTGGTGTTTCATTTCTTTTTAATAGTGATTTGGGTGAAAGTTTACAAAGCTAATTCATTTTCCATATAGTAGTTCACATACACTTGGACTCATGACATTGACTTTTCCACAATGTAACAACTCTTTTCCTCCCTATAGTTACCTCTTCCCTGTGTCTTTCCTCCCAAGCACTCCTACCTACCCCCTCAGCTATCTCCTTATGCATACACATAACTTCTATTCTCCCATGATTGATCTCTCCAAAGAGTGTATCTACCTAATGTAAATGTTCAGTTCATATGCCTATCTTTTGTTTGGCTGGAAGCCACAGGAATTGGTTCAATTCCAGACCTGAAGGGCAGCTATGGGCCATCGTCTCAGAGGTTTCTCCAGGCTCTATCAGACCAGAAAACATGGTCCTTTTTTTTTTTTATTTCAATGATTTTGAGTTTTGTTCCACATTGTTTTCCCATTCTATCCAGGGTCTCTTGCACAGATCCCCCTCCAAGTCACTGACAGTGGTAGCCGGGCACCTCTAGTTCTTCTGGTCTCGCAGTCATAGGCTCTGGATTGAATGGTGTACCAGTCCCTTGGACTAATTGTTTCCATGCATCTTTGGTTTTCTTCATTTTTCTTTTCTCTGGATAAGAAGACACCATCATTACATCTAGATGGTTACTTGCAAGCTTTTAAGATACTCATCACTACTGTCCAAACGTTTTTGTGTAGTATGTTATGCTAATTGAGCTTGATGTCCAAAGGGGAAGCTGTGATGTTGGTGAATGTCTTGTATATGTTTTGACCACACTAAAAGTAAAAAAAAAAAAAAAAAAAAAAAAAAAAAAAAAGAAAAGAAAGAAAAATCTCTACTATGGAGCACAGTTTTACTTTAACAAATATGGAGTTGTCATGAGTTAGAATCAACTGATTTTGTTTGGTTTTTGTTTGGCAGTTTAATACCTTACCCCTGTGATTCTCCATGAATTATGGTGTAAACCTGACACCTTTCTTGTTTAATTTCACCAAATAATAAATATTTGTACTGTGGATGGTTTAAAAAGAATAAATATGCACCTGATTGCTTGGAGTGTGGGTAGGAAATATAGGAAAGTCTCCTTAGGCACAATTTCACAAAAAAAATCACCAACTACTATATCTTAATTGTTACTCTGTTGTTTCTGCAGGGTTTACTTGTGTACTGTTGCTAGTTTCTGCAGGCATTTGATTTTGACTATTTTGTAATATGCTAAATCAGTTAAGATGTCCTCATTAGAATTATTTACTTATAAATCAAAGATGAAGGCTTTAGCAATCCCCATGTTTTTCCATCTTCTTCTTTTGAGGGAATAAAGAGTTCATAATTTGTTGCATCCTATACCCAAAAATCTCTATTTCATTGTTTGGGTATTTCCTTCAGAAAAACAAATTTTCAAGATTCATTTCCTTTCTTTATTTGTCCTCCATCTCTTTTATAACTTACTGTTATGAAATTGTAAGATGGCCTTCAATATTCCTAAACCCTGTGCTATGCACGCTGTGTAATCCCCTCTTCTCTGATGTGGGTGGGCCTGAGAATATGATGGGAGAGTGACTCCCATAATTACTTCATGTTTTATAAAACTCCTTAATAGTGGGCTATCGAGAGATTCTCCTGCTGGCTTTGAAGAAGTGATCAGGAGTGTTATGACAGCATAGACTTTAGGAAGTGAGAGTGAGTGCTGGAAGACAGAATCAAACAAGGGCCTCAATCCTACAACCACAAGGAATTGAATCCTGACAAAAATCTCCTTCATGAACTTGGAGGAAGATGTCAAGAACTAGATAGAGAGCCCTTTGCAAAAGACACAGTTAACTCCATGCTTAGAATACTGACTCAGGGAAATAGTGAGATGTTAATTGTGTGTTGTTTAACATCACTAAATTATGATCATTTGTTATGCAGCAATAGAAATTTAATACAATTGAATATATATTTGTTGTTGTTGTTGTTATTTGCCATCGAGTCGGCCCCGATTCATAGCGACCCCTCCTTCGGTTTCCGAGGCAGTATCACTACGGAAGTAGGAATGCCCAACCTTCCTGCCGAGGAGTGGCTGGTGGGTTTGAACCGCCATCCTTCTGGTTAGCAGTCAAGTGCCTCAGCCACTATGCTACCAGAGCTTATATATATATATATATATATATATATATTTCCCTTTAATTTGGTACTCCACCTCATGTCGACACCCTGACTTCAAGGGTATATATTCTACTCTGTGTTGTCATTTCTGTAATGACTGTAGCTTTATATTTTTTATGCCAAATTTTAAAATTTACATTTGTATTGTTAATCAATTGCCTTAAAAGCTCTTCTTTTAAAATGAATCTTTCTTTATTTTCATTTCAATTTTTAATAATATCTTGCATTTCTTTATAATCTTGAAAGATTATTTGTCTGCATTTTTTCTGTTTCCCAGATTATTTCTGCTCAGGATGGGTTTGCTTTTTTAGCTTATTGTTTGTGTTCCTGTTTTCACATCCTCACTACTAATTATCTCCATTTCTCCCAAAAGAATCTTAGGATATGTCCCCTGTTGGTTTATTTCTGATTTTTGCTTATCATTAATGGAGTCAACTACTTAATAAAAATGTCTGAAGTGGCAGGAGAGTAAACTGGGAAAGTTTAAGATTTAGTTCAGAGTTTCATTTGTGTGCTTTCTTCATTTATTTTATACTGCTCTCTTAGTTACTCGGTGCACCTATAACAACAATCCCACAGTGGTGTGGCCTTAACAAGTAAAAATTCATTTTCTCACAGTTTAGGAAACTTGTCTTTGTTGTTGTTGTTGTTGGACACTATTGAGTAGGTGTTGACTCATAGTGACCCTGCATACCATGGAGTAAAGCTCTGCTCACTCCTGTGCCATCCTCACAATCGTTGCTATGTTGGAGCCCATTGTTGCAGTCACTATGTAAATCAATCTCATTAAAGGTCTTCATCTTTTTCCTTGACCCTCTATTTAACCAAACATGATGGCTATCTCCAGGTACTGGTTCTTCCTGATAACATATCCAAAGTACGTGAGATGAAGTTTCACCATCCTCATTTCTAAGGAGCATTCTGGGTACAGTCTTTTCAAGACAGATTGTTTCAGTCTTCTGCCAGTCCATGGTATATTCAATATTCTTCACCAAAACCATAATTTAAATGCATCAATTCTTCTTCAGTCATCCTTATTCATTGTTCAGCTTTCACATGTATATGAGGGGGTTGAAAATACCATGGCTTGGGTTGGTGCCCATTAGTATGCAAGTGACATCTTTGCTCCTTAACATTTTGAAGAGGTTCCTGGCAGAAGATTTCCTCAGTGCAATACATTCTTTGATTTCTTGACTGTTACTTCAATGAGCATTGATTGTTGATCCAAGTGAAATAAAATATTTGACACCTTCAAACTTTTCTGGGCTTATCGTGAAGTTGCTTTTTGGTAAAATTGTGAGGGTTTTTGTTTTCTTTATGTTGGAATGCAATCCATACTGAAAGCTATGCTTTTTGATCTTCATCAGTAAGTTCTTCAAATTCTCTTTGCTTTCAGCAACCAAGGTGGTGTCATCTGAATATCACAGGTTGTTAAAATGTCTTCTTTCAAGACTGATAACATGTTCTTCTTCATACAGTCCAGATTCTCAGATTATTTGCTCAGTATACAAATTGATTAAGCATGATGAATGGATACATCTATGACACACACCTTTCCTGATTTTAAACTAGGCATTATCCTCTTGTTCTGTTCTAATAACTGCTTGTTTTATATAGTTTCTCCACAAGCACAATAAAGTGTTCTTAATTCTTTGCCATAATTTGTTTTAATCCACACAACCAAATGCACTTGCACAGTCAG
Organism: Orycteropus afer afer; assembly: GCF_000298275.1. Taxonomy (NCBI): domain Eukaryota; kingdom Metazoa; phylum Chordata; class Mammalia; order Tubulidentata; family Orycteropodidae; genus Orycteropus; species Orycteropus afer. The sequence goes on from NW_006922235.1 coordinate 558,215, forward strand.
GAAAACATAGGTAAACCTCTTTCTGTTATTCTCTGTTTTCAGCCAATATCCATCTGATATCACAATGATATCTCTAGTTTCACATCCTCTTCTGAATCTGGCTTCAAATTGTGGCAGTTCCCTGATAATGTACTGCTGTGACTGTTTTTTGAATTGTCTTTACCAAAATTTTATTTATATGTGAAATTAATGAGATTGTTAAATAATTTCAACATTCTGTTGGAGCACATTTCTGTGGAATGGGAATGAATATGAATCTATTCTAGTCGATTGGCCAGGTACCTTTCTTCCAAATATCTTGGAATAGTTGAGTGAGCACTGTTTTTTGAAACATTTCAATTGTTATTTCATCATTACTTGAAGACTTGGTTTTTTGCCAGTGCCTTCAGTTCATCTTAGAATTCTTCCTTCAATAGTATTGGTTCTTGATCACATGTTACCTCTGAAATGGTTGAATGTTGACCATTTTTTTATGCTACACTAACTCTGTGTATTCCTTTTATCTTCTTTTGATACTTCCTATGTCGTTCAATATTTTCCCCATATGATCTTTCAATATTGCAACTCAAGGCTTGACATTTTTCTCAGTTCTTTAAGCTTGAGAAAGGCCAAGCACATTCTTCACTTTGGGTTTTCTAACTACAGGTCTTTGCACATGTCATTATAATACTTTTGTTTGTCTTCTTAAGCTACCCTTAAAATCTTCTGCTCTTATCCTTTTTCATTTCTTCCTTTTGTTTTAGGTATTCTGTGATTAAGAGCAAGTTTCAAAGTCTCTTCTGACATTCATTTTGGTCTTTTCTTTCTTTCCCATCACTTAAATTACTTTCTACTTTCTCCTTGTATGATGTACTTGATGTCATCACATAACTTGTCAGTTCTTTGGTCACTAGTGTTCAGTGAGTCAAATCTATTCTTTAGGTGGTCTCTAAATTCAGGTGACATATACAAAGGCCATATTTTGACTCCCATAGACTTTTTTTTATTTTCTTAACTTTCAACTTGAACTTGCATCTCAGCAATTGATGGTCTGTGTTCTGGTTACCTAGTGCCACTCTGACAAGAAACATATCACAAATGGGTTAGACTTAACATACAGGAGTTTATTTTCTTACAGTTTGGAACCTTTAAGTTTAAGTTCAAAGTTTCAGGCTCTAGGAACTGAATGAAAGCCCCTCAACACTGAGGTCCAGCTCTGCCTCCTGCTCCCATCCCACTGGAGATAGAGGTGTTTCTTCACTCAGACAGCTGCTGGCTGCTGAGGCTGAGAAGCCCCAAGGTTGACAAGTAAAAAAGGCACAGTCCCGATGTTACCAAACCATACAGCAGGCCTTTTACTTAAGTCCATTGTAAGTCCCAAGGTCAGCAGAGCATAACAGGCTACTGAGCAATGACACAGCTACATGTAAGATCCAAGTATGCCATAAGCTAGAGAGCATTCCCAAGGCTTCTTCCTATATACAGGAAGCAGACCACATTCTTTAAAGCAGCTACTCAGCTGCTTGTGGTAGATCCCACCATGGAGTTGATTGCTAGTCTCATCATGGGGAATAACTACCACCAGCTGCCCAACCACTCAGCCAGGCCCAGCCAAGTTGACACACAAACTGAACTACCATAATTCCACCCCTTGTGAATTTGGCACCTGTACAGATCTTCAGTGGGTGGTATCTGTACAGGTCTCCTCCACTGGGTGGCTCCAGTACCCTAGTTCCTGACTGGAGATCTCACCCCCTTGGCCTAGCGGCCCGTATTATGGTTGGCTAAGACACTTGCCTGCTAACCAGA
>NW_006922235.1:560535-564201 GCF_000298275.1 Orycteropus afer afer
TTAGTCTCACTCACTGCCTTTAAGTCAGATCCAACTCATAGCGACCCCTCCTTGGGTTTCCAAGGCAGTATCACTACGGAAGTAGATTACCCCATCTTCCTTCTGAGGGGTGGCTGGTAGGTTTGAACCACCAGCCTTCTGGTTAGCAGATGCCTTAGGCACTATGCCACCAGAGCTCCTCTGCTTTGCGTATCTAGAATCTCTTACCTTTCCATATAAAATTGGTGATTGTTCTTTCCATCAAGGAAGGATACTGGAAGCTGGATCAGGATTGCATTATACCTGTAGATAGCTTTGGGTATTATTATTATTTTTACAATGCTAAATGCTCCTATCAATGAACAATGTGTGTTCTTCTGTTTATGTAGTTCTCTTGGTTTCCTGTAATAGTGTATTATAATTTTCTTTGCATAGGCCTTTTGTGTCTCTGCTTAGATTTATTCATAAGTACTTCATCTTTTGGGTGACTACTCTAAATAGTACAATTTTCTTGATATCATTTTCAGAGTACAATTGATTTTTGTAGGTTGATATTGTATCTTTGCACTTTGATGAATCCTTCTATTAATTCTAGTAGTTTTCTCATTAAACCTTTAGGATTTTCTATGAATAGGATAATATCATCTGCAAATAGAAATAGTTTTACTTCTTCTTTGCCAAAGTGCATGTTTTTTATTTCTCTTTCTTCCCTTATTGCTATAGCTAGGACTTGCAATGCAATATTTAAAGTGGTGATAAAGATCATCCTTGTCTTGTTCCCATTCACAAGGAGAATGTTTTTAGTATCTTCTCATTGAGAATAATATTGGACATCGATTTTGTTTATATGCCCTTAATTATGTTGAGGAAGTTTCTTTCTATTCTTATATTGCTGAGAGTTTTATCAAGTATAGGTGTTGCATTTTGTCAAATAATTTTTCTGCATCAATTGATTTGATCATGCAGTTCTTTTTCTTTGTTATATTTATGTGGTAGATTATATTGATTGTTTGTCTAATGTTGCACCATCTTTTAATAGCTGGCATGAATCCCACTTTATCATAATGTATTATTACTTTATATATATATATATATATATATATATATATATATATTTGATTCTATTAGCTAGTATTTTGTTGAGATTTTTTTTGCATCGATGTTCATGAGGGATACCTTTAGTGATGTCTTTGCCTGGTTTTCCTATCAGGGTTATGTTTGCTTTGAATAAGTTCAGTAGTATATTATCCCTTTCTATGTTATGGAACAATTTGAGTAGTATTTGTGTCAACTTTTCTCTGAATGTCTGGTAGAATTAGACAATGAAGCCATCTGGGCCAGGACTTAATTTTTTGTTGGGAGCTTTCTTAAGAGCTGTTCAATCTCTTCTTTTGTTATAAATCTGTTCAAATTTTATACCTGAGATTGTGTTAGTTTGGATAGGAAGTGGATTTCTAGAAATTTCCCCATTTATTCTAGGTTTTCAAATTTATTGGAGTGCAGTTATTCACCATATTCTGTTATTATCTCTTTTACTTCAGTAGGTTCTGTTGTAACATCTTCTATTTTATTTCTTATTTGTGTTATTTACATCTCCTTCTTCTACTTTGCTAAATTTACCAGTGGTTTGTTGAATTTTTTCATCTTTTCAAAGAACCCTTCATCTAGTCTTGTTGATACATTTGATTTTTTTTCTATTTCATTTATTTCTCCTTAAGTCTTAATTATTTCCTTTCTTCTAATGACTATAAGCTTTATTTATTATTCTTTCTCTAATCATTGGAAATATTAAGGTAAGGTATTGATTTTGATTCTTTCTTCTTTTTTGATGTGTATGTTAATGTATAAATTTTCCTTGGCATGCTGATTTTGTTGTGTCCCAAGATTTTGGCATATGTGTTTTCATTCTCGTTTATTCAAGAATTTTATTTTATTTTTAATTTCCTCTATTACCCAGTGTATTTTAAGAAGGGTATTATTCAGTTTCCATGTGTTTGATTTTTTTTTTCCTTGATCTTCCTGCTCATTTCTAATTTTATACAATTCTGATCTGAGAAGATGCTTTGTAGTATTTTGATGTTTTTAAATTTATAGAGGCTTGCTTTGTGGCCAGCCTAATATGTGGTCTATTGGGGAGAAAGTTCCATGTGCAGTAGAAAATAATACATATTTGCTGTTGTTAGGTGGAGTGTTATGTATAAATCTATGAAGTCTAATTGGTTGATTGTGTTGTTTAGATCTTCTGTAACTTTGTTAAATTTTCTTTTTGTTCCATCCTTCAAAAAATGTAGAATATCAAAGTCTCCTACTGTTACATTAGAGGTGTTTGTTTATCCTTTCAATTATGTTAAAGTTTGATGTGTATAGTTTGGGGCTTTTTCATTAAGTGCATAGATATTTATTGAGGTTATGTCCTCTTGTTTGACATTTTTATCATTCTGTAAGGTCTTTCTTTGTTTCATTTTCTGGTTTTTGCCTTAAAATCTGTTTGATTAGAAATTAATATTGCCACTCATGCTCTCTTTTGGTTGTCATTTGCTTGATATATATGTTTCTATCTTCTGATTTTTAGCTTATTTTTGTCTTTGTGTCCAAGGTGTGTCTCTAGTAGGCAACATATTGATGGGTCATGTTTTCTTATCTATTTTGCTTCCTCATGTCTCTTTACTGGTGCATTTAACCTACTTTTTTCAGTATAAAATATAGATAGGTATGAATTTATTGAGGTCATTCTGCTGGTTTGTTGTTGTTGTTGTTTGTTTGTTTTTTAGTGTCAATGGTTTCTTTGTTCAATATATTTGTCTGTACTGAGTTCCTTTTGTATGGATTTTCTTATCATTTCCTTCATTGCTTTTTTTTAGTATTTACTAAATCTTTAAGATTTTCTTCTTCTTTTTAAAACTTTTTTCAAAAGGGTTATTAACTTCTTTGTGTTGACCCTGTGATTTATTATTTTCCCAAGTTTAAAGCAGCCCATTTTGTCTTTATATGGTCTTGACTACATCTCCATTTGGAAGTTCTGTAACTACATCATTTATTCCCTCTTTTTGCTTCCCAGTTATCATCATTTACAAATTGACTTCTCTGGTTCCCTATTTTTAGTCTTGCAGGATTATTTTATTTATGGTATTTCTATATCTGGGTTGATTTCCGGGTGATTTTGTACTATACCTTAATCTCCTGTTGTCTGCTGTTGTTGTTCCTGGTCCAGAGGACGCCCTGTAGCATTTTTTATAAGGTTGGTCTGGTTTTTAGAAATTCCTTATTTGCTGTTTATCTAGGGATGTCCTAATTTCACTGTTATTTTTAAGAGAGAGTTTTGTTGGATACAGAATTCTGGTTTGGCATTTTTTTTTCCCCCTTTCAGGGTTTGATATATGTCTTTTCATTGCCTTCTTGCTTGCATGTGATCTTCCAAGAAATCTGAGCTAATTTTATTGATTCTTTTTTGTAGGTGACTTTTCATTTTTCCTGGACTGCTTTCAAGGTTCTTTCTTTTTGCTTGGTTTTGGAAAGATTGATTATGATATGTCTTGGTGATTTCCTTTCAGAGTCTCACCTATTTGAGCTAGAGTTTCTTGAATGCATATCTTCTCATCTATCATGATAAGGAAGTAGTCTTCCAACAAATCTTCAACAATTGCCTTGATGATATTTTTTGGTCTCTTCCTGTTCTGGAATTCCAAT
>NW_006922235.1:564511-571060 GCF_000298275.1 Orycteropus afer afer
TTGCCTGTATTTTCCTTGATCTTGCCTGTCATTTCTTTGAATTTGTTTTCAATCCAGTGAAAGTACCTAAGCATAATTCCAGTAGCATTTCTTCCTTCAGAAGATTTTCTGGCCCTGTATTTTGGTCACTGGTGTTAGCCATCTTGTCATTTTGTGTGTGTGTGTGATTTGAAGTTGTTGTCTCTGAGACATCGTAGTGTTATTGTATTAATTTCTTGATTGGATGTTGGTTTGCTTCACCCTGATTTTTTGGTTCACTCTTTTTAATATATCCAGATTACAGGACAGGTGAATTACTCTGGTTAATAGTTTGGCAGCATTGGGACTCTCACCTGTCTCTGAATAGATGGGGTAGATGGTGGGAGTTTGGGCTTGGATCTCTGATCACTGACCATGTAGAGCAGCTGAGGGTAGGCCGGGTGGGTGCTGGCCACCATCTGTTCTTGGTCCAGTAGTGTTGGAGTGGGTGATGGTCTTTTTCCAGTGAGTGAGGAAGCATGTGTGGGTGAGTATGGTTGGATAGGTTACTGGCTTCCAACTCTCTGATCACCAATGTGTGTGCTGGTGCAGTCTTGGGCAACAAAGGCAATTATATGTTCTTCTTCCAATCAGAAAACTGCTTGTAATAATTCAAAATGGCCACACTGCTGGGTGGCAGTTTACCTCTCTTAGTTCACTGTTTTCGTTTAGTCTTCTCCTCTCATTGGTATTTGATCCACTACTTTATCCTTTCCTGTGAAGCTCTGGGATCCATGACTGCCATCTCTTGCTATTTCCCTTGTTTTTTCAAGTTTTTTATTGTGGAGGGTCTGGATAGCATATCTGCCCAGTCTACTACCTTGTATATGTATCCCCTGGCCTTGTTCTGACTGATGATATTGAGCTTCTCTAACATCTCTTTCCACAGATGCAGTCAATTTGACTTCTATGTATCCCATCCATTGAGGTAGAGTTGCCATTTACATTGCTGAAAAAGATATTTGCAAGAATAAGTCACTAGTCTTGCAAAATTCTATTATGTGATTTTCAGTATCTTTTCTATCACTTAGGCTATATTTTCCCACTGCTGATACTTATATATTTCCAACTTATGCATTTCTATCATCAGTAATTGTCAATGCATCTTGATTGCATATTTGATCAATTTTAGACTGCAGAAGTTGGTAGAAGTCTTCAATTGTTTCATCTTTAATATTAGTGGTTGGTGCATAAATTTGAATAATAGTTCTATTACTTGGTCTTCCTTATAAGTTTATGAGTATTATCCTATATCTGACAACTTTGTATTTCAGGATAAATCTTGAAAACTCCAAATTCAAGGTGTAACCTCTATGGAAAGATATCTCTCTGTTGGCTCTAGAGGAAGGTCCTTGTTTATTTTCAGGTTCTGTTTCTTGATTTCTTGGAGCTCTTATGTGATAAAGTCTCTCTCTTCCTCCATCTGTGCTTACTGGCTTGGTTCCTTGCACAATCTGCCTTTTATATCTCAAAATACATTAATTTAGAACACACCCTATAGTAATGTTGTTATCAGGTGCCGTTGAGATGGCTCCAGCTCACAGCAACCCTATATAGAACAGAAGAAAACACTACCCAGTCATGGAGCATCCTCAAAATCCATGCTGTTCTTGAGCCCACAGTTGCAGCCACTTCATCAGTCCTTCTCATTGAGGCTATTCCTCTTTTTTCCTGACCCTCCACTTCACCAAGTGTGACATCCTTCTCCAGGGAACAGTCCCTTCTGACAACATGACCAAAATAGATGAGATGAAGTCTGGTCATTCTTGCTTCCAAAGAACATTCTGGCTACACTTCCTCCAGGACAGATATGTTTTATTCTTCTGGAAGTCAAAGGTATTTTCAGTATTCTTTGCCAACACCACAATTCAAAGTGATCGACTCTCCTTCAGTCTTCCTTATTCATTGCCCAGATTCCACATGCATATGAGGCATTCAAAATATCATGGCTTGGATTAGGTGCACATTAGTCTTCACAGTGACATCTTTATTCCTTGACACTTGAAAGAGGTCCTTTGAAGTAGATTTTCCCAGTGCAATAAGACTTCAGATTTCTTGACTGCTGCTTCCATGAGTATTGATTGTGACTCTAAATAAAATTATATCCCTGACAATTTCAATGTTTTCTCCATTTACTGTGATGTTGCTTATTGGTTCAGTTGTAAGGATTTTCATTTGTACCTTATGGTGAGGTGTAATCCATACTGACGACTGTAATCTTTGGTCTTCATTAGTAAATGCTTCAAGTCTTCTTCATTTTCAGCAAGGAAAGTTGGATCTTCTGTACATTGCAGGTTGTTAAAGAGTTTTCCTCCAATCCTGATGCCATTCCTTTTTCACAAAGTGAATCTTCTTGAATTATTTGATCAGCATACAGATTGAATATATATGGTGAAAAGATAAACTCTGAAACACACCTTACCTGAATTTAAACCATGCAGTATCACCTTGTTCTGTTCAAATGACAGTCTCTTGGCTTATGTACAGGTTTTTCATGAGCCCAATTAGATATTCTGGAATTCCCATTCTTCACAATATCACCCATAATCTGTTATGATTCACACAAATATCTTTAAATAATCAACAAAACAATGGTATACATTTTTCTGTTATTCTTTGATTTCAGACAAATTTATGTGATATAAGTAATAATATCCTTTGTTCCACATCCTCCTCTAAATTCATCTTGAATTTCTGGAAGATCCCTGTCAAACAACTGCTTCTACCATGTTATCTTCAACAATATTTTACTTGCATGCCATATTAATGATATTGTCTGATAATTTCCACATTCTGTTGGTTCAACTTTTTTCAAATGGCACAAATACTGATCTCTTCTAGTCAGTTGGCTAGGTAGCTGTCTTCCAAATTTCTTTGCATAAACAAGTAAGTGCCTCCAGTGCTGCATCTATTTGTTGAAGCATCTCAATGGGTATTCTGACAATTCCTTCAGTGCAGTTTGGCACTTCTTCCTTCATTACCATTGTTTCTTGATCTTATGCAACCTCCTGAAGTAGTTAAACATTGAACAATTCTTTTTGTTACAATAGCTCTGTGTATTCCTTCCATCTTCTTTTGATGTTTCCTGAGTCATTCAATATTTTGCCCGTAGAATCCTCCAATATTGCAAGTCAAGGTTTCAATTTTTCTTTACTTCTTTCAGCTTGAGATATACCAAGCATGTTCTTCCTTTGTGTTTTTCTTCTCCAGATCTTTGTACATTTCATTGTAATACTTTTTGTGTGTTTGTTTTGGTCTTCTAGAGCTGCCCTTTGAAATTTTCTGTTCAGCTCTTTTACTTTATCATTTCTTTCATTTTGTTTAGTTACTTAGTTCAAGAGCAAATTTCAAAATCTCTTCTGATATTCATTTTGGTCTTTTCTTCCTTTCCTGTCTTTCCTATTTGCTTTCTTCTTGTATGGTGTTCCTGATGTCATCAAACAACTTGTCTGGTCTTCAGTCATTAGTTTTCAATGTGTCATGTCTATTCTTCAGATTGTCTTTAATTTCAGGTGGAATATAATCAATGATGTATTTGGGATGAAATGGACTTGTTTTAATTTTCTTCAGGTTTAACTTGAACTTGCTTATGAACAATTGTCAATCCTGTCCTTGTCTTGACTGATGATTTTGAGTCCTGCCATTATACTGCTTCATTAACATAATAAAGAAAACCCAGTTGCCAATGAGATTATAACCACAGGTAGAGGGATTAGGATTTACAATACATATTTCCATGAGACAGAGTTCAATCTATCTCTCACTGCAGTCAAATCAATTTTGACTCATAATGACCCCTCCTTGGGTTTCCAAGGATGTATCACTATGGATGTAGATTGCTCAGCCTCCCTTCTGAGGAGTGGCTGGTGAATTTGAACCACCAGCCTTCTGGTTAGCAGTCAAATACCTTAGGCACTATGACAGCAGAGCTCCCCACCAACTGCTAAAACTTATTTTACCAAATTCATTTTGTTCTCTCCTACAAACGTACATTTCATCTAAATTTTGACTTTCAAGAATAGAGAGTGCTCATGGTAAAGCTCCTAAACTTTAGATTAATATATTATGATCTTCAGACTTTTTCACCTTGGTTTTTCTCTTCCATTCACTGGGCAAGTTTCCATTAGCTAGCGATTCTAACATTGTTAATCAAATGATAAAATGGTATATATCAGCATAATTTCTCTCTTTCTTCCAAACCACAAAAATTTCTCACTTTTTTGATAATTTAGCACTCCTTCTCTCTATAAATATCTGTCCTCCTTCTCTGCGTTGTTCTATCTTTCTTTGTTACTACTTCATTCTGCTACATCTTGTGTAATTTGATTTTATGGACATGTATGTCCTAAATATCCTCCTTTACTTTTACCTAAATCTCATACTGTTTTGTTTCAGGTTTGTTAGTATTTCCTTTGTATTCAGAGATTAAAAATAGACTTTTTTTCTTTTTTTCTTTTCTGTTCTTTCAGTAACCTTTATAAAAAAGAGGATTTTACTCTGCCATATTTAAATATCATTTGATTTCAAAATCCTGATGTATTCATAGTTTCTAATTAGAAAATTGAGAGTAAAATGCATCATAATTCTTCAAAATCTGATTGCCTTTGCTGCTTCCCACATCTTTGGCTGGTTATTATAATTTTCTCCCTCACTCAGAGTTGCTACTCTCAATCATATTTAACCACCCACTCCCTTTAATCACAGGCTATTATGTCAAGTTCTTGTTATGCAATATATTGCTATGACTTGAACTTTCACTTGGGCTCTTTTGAAAGCCATGAATTTGTGCAAACTTTATACCTTCTATTGCCCAGATCAATATTCTTAAATCAAAACTTTGATTAATTGTAAAATAATAACAACATGAACAACAAGAAGCATGGTATCAATAGAGGATAGTAACTGAATATTTACTGTCCACAGATATTCTCTAAACTCTTGTATCTATATCTATTACTAACTTAGTAGTTTAAAAAAATACCCCCAAAAAAACTATTATAACAAGGAAAATAAGGCCCAGAAAATTATATAATTTCCCAGGAGCTAAAATTCAACTCTGGAACTCTGACTCTGGTCCATGCACATAACTAGGGCACAATGCTAACTTCAAATGTTATCATGCTCCTGCACAGAAGCTGTTAACTCCTTCTTTTTTGCCTACACCCTAAGGTTTAAAGGCTTTTTTTGATGCTTAAGACCACATTAATATAGACCCAATCTATCTCTCCAAAAATATTGCCCATTTATGCCCAAGCCAAAAAGAGTTGATGCCATTACACAAATACACAATGATTTTTTTTCTATTTATGTTCTTTAGATATTATTCCCTCCATCTGGAGATCTCTGGTACTTAATGATTTCAAATAACAGTGCTTAAAAAATAATGTGCTATCATGAATTTCCTTCTGTCTGTTTTTATCTCATATAAAGAAATCAACTTTTAAAGCTTTTGAGGATTTCATACAAAAATTGTGAAGAAAAACTTTCTCTTATTTCCTTCAACACACTAATTCATTTTAACCAATTTCCAATGAAATTTATGACAAAGTACTGGTTATTATTTTTTACCTGAAGAAATATGATTTAAATTCTAGTTATATAGGCTTGTGAGACAAAGAAATTTGTATAATCAGAAAGGGGAAAGTAACTTCCCAATGGTATAGCTAAACTGATGAGACAATTATGGCAAGGATGAGCAATTATAATCTAAGCAATATAAATCCAACACAAATGCATAAAATCACTGGGTCAGAAGTATGTAGAATGTAGATATCATCAGAAGATTAAGGGGGTACTAGTGTTTGCATACATCTTTATAGGTGGACATTATATACTGAGTTGTCCAGGACCGCACAATGAAATCCTTTCTTTTACAAGTCACTCTGATTAATAATTTGACACTATTTTATCCAATATAAACTGTATCCTTTTTAAAAGATAGTAAAGGAATTCTGGGGCCTACTGTGAGTATATTTGTCAGTATGTTAACAAGTAAACATATCAATTTATTTATATAAATTCTAATCATTAAATATTTTATGCTGCACGAGCTAAACCATAATAGTTGGTGTCCCATTTGAGTCAAATACCAGATTTTAAGTCATTTACCAATTATCATCTATTTGCCTTTTCAACTTTTTAAAGTCTGATTTATGTATTTTGGGGCTTTTCATTGTTTCCATATATATTTATTATGGTTATATTTTCTTGTTCAATTGATCCTTTAATCACTATACAATGTCCTTACTTGTCTCATATAGTATTTTTTGTCTAAAAATCAATTTGATCAGAAATTAATATTGCCACTCCTCTTTTTTGGTTGCCATTTGCTTGATACATCTTTTCCAGCCTTTGATTTTTAGTCTATTTCTGTCTTTGTTTCTAAGGTGTGTCTCTTATAGATGGCATACTGATGGGTTTTGTTTTCTTATCTAGTCTGCAACTCTCCATCTCTTGAGTGGTGTACTTAATCCATTGACATTCAGTGTAATTATCAACAGGTATGAATGGGTTGCTATCATTTTGTTATAC
>NW_006922235.1:573020-580948 GCF_000298275.1 Orycteropus afer afer
AAAAAAAAAAATCTGGGTGAGGCAGGGCAGGGTACCCAGTCTCCATCTGTGCACACAGACTGGGATGGAATTCCTCCCATTCCAGAAGCTGGGTGGGAGTGAGGGATGGTGACACCTGTATTCACCAAGTGAGCGTGGGGTCTAAGAGTAGCAAGGGGAATATAGCACCTTTCCAGTCATTTGTGTCCTGAATGTTCTTGTGGTTCCTGGCAAGTGGAACCTATACTTAAGTCCCTGGAATCTGGGAGAACCTTGTCCCTTTAAATATCCAAAATGGTGGAATGACTTGTAAACATTCAAAATGGCTGCACCCTCCAGTCAGGCACAAGTCCACAGCTCAGCCCATCTTCCTCTTTGCTTCTTTCCCTTTCATTCAGCAGCCACCAGTGCAGTCCTCTCTGTAGCCCCTGGCTAGCAGGGCTGATTTTTAGGTTAGTTCTTAGATCCTAGCACCATTTGGCAATATCCAAGATGTCTGTGCCATCAGGATTGCTGACAGACCACAGCTCTGTATGTCTCCTTTTTTGGTGTTTTCATGCAGGTTCTTCTACTAGTTGGAGTTTAATCCACCTCTATACCTTCTCTTCAAAGCTCAGGGCTCTAGGATTATCTTCTGTTTCTTTGTTAATTGGTTACCTTTTTCTTTCTTGGAGACAGTCAGTGCAGTCTGTCTACCTATTCTGCCATTTCACTGGAACCTATCTATTTACCAATTATTAACAACCATTTATTTAAGGCTCTTATATTTCAGAGGTTGGTCCCTGTGTGGTGCAGTTGTTTGTGATTGAGTAACCTAAATGTTGGTTTGAACATACTTAGTGGCTCTGTGGAAGAAACCCCTGGCAAGATTTTTTTTTTTTTAATTGTGATTTTCATGAAAGATTACAGAGTATATTTGTTTTTCATTCAACAATTGATACACATTTTCTTTTTCATGAAATTGATTGCAATCACCACAGTGTAACAGCATTCTTCCCACTTCCTCTCTCTGTTTAACATTTCCATTCATCTTTCTTTCCTATTCTTTCATGGTTTCTGAGCTTTATTCCTGGACAAATGCTGTAATTTTGATCTTGTATCGTTAATTGTTCTAAGGAGTATGTACTTCCCTGGTGCTATTGTTAAGCCACAGAGTTGAGCTCAGTTCCAGGCCTGACGGGTGTCTAAGGCAGGCACTCTCAAGTGTTCTACCAGTCTCTATCAGAACAGTAAACTTGTTCTTTTTTATGATTTTGTGTTTTGTTCTACATTTTTCTCCACTATATCCATTATCTCCTATTGTGATCCATTTCAGAATGTTCATCAGTGGTAGCAGAGCATGATCTAGGTCTTCCTTCTGGTCTAATGTTTATGGAGATTGGGGTTCCTGTACTCCAATTGTCCTTCAGATTAATTGCTTCCATGAATCTTTGATTTTCTTCTCTTGTCTTTGCTCCAGATGGGAAGAAACAAATAGTTGCATCTTAGGTGGCCATTGAAAAAGCTTTCAAGACCCCAGGCACTACTCATCAAAATAAAATGTAGACCACTGTCTCTTTGGACAATGTTATGTCAACTGATCTTTATATCCCCTAAGATTGTTAGTCCTAGGACCTCAGGCTCAGCTATTTATTCCCTCAAGGTATTTGGTTACAGCTAAGAAGTTTTCATAACTTTTTCCTTTATGCATTACTGTATTCATGGATAGGAGTTACAGTGGCATAGTGCCTAAAGCATTTGACTGCTAACCAGAGGCTGGCAGTTCAAACCCACCAGCCATTCCATGAAAGGAAGATTGCCCAATGTATTTCCATAGTTATGCCACTTTGGAAACCCAAGGAGGGGTTATTGTGAGTCAAATCTGTTTGGATTCGACAGCAGTGAGTGAGTATTCATGTATTTATTTGTAGCATATGTAAATGCATATGAAGAAATATTCTGTCAAACCTATAAATAATTGTGGTTACAGTCCCATTTGCCTTCCCACCCCTGTTTATCTTCAGTGTATGTTTAGCCCCTTGTGGATTAGTATCATTACTATTATTGTAGAATTAGGTATGGAATTGTATTTACTTTTGTTGCTTTTCAATCTTGTTTAACTGAGAGGAGCACAAGAGCAAACAGCTTTCTTAAGGATTGCTATTATTTTTAGCTTCCATAAAATTGGCCACTGACTCAGGTAACCTCATGTGTTATAGACTAGAACTATTGCATAGGATTTTCTTGGCTGTAATCTTTATATAATTAGTTCATCAGATATTTCTACTGTGGAGCCACTGAGTTGATTTGCCCACTAAACTTTGGGCTTGTAGTCAAATGTATACTTTTTACACTGGCAAAACTCCTATAAATATCATAGCTAAGCAACTTGTATGAAGCAGTTATACTTTGTACAACATGGTATTGCCATGAGCTGGAATCAAATTGATGTGAACATTTTAAAATTATTATTACAAAAATAGTCCTGGGTGCTAAGGATATGAATAAATAAATTCTAGGCCCTGCTCTGAAGAGTACACAATTTTTGAGGTTCAACCTAATAAAGTCACATGACCTCATGAAAGTTATATATTTATTCATTCTCTGTTAGTAATTATTTGGTATCTATTTTGTGTAAGTTACTGTCTAGATTTTGATATATGTACATATTCTGTGACTCTGTGAATGTATGTTTCATATCTAATTTTCATAAACTTTCATTTGTTCCTTAATATTATATAAAATATTACGTAATATAATATAAGCCCAATAAATTTTTGGACAATTTTGGTGCTTTTTTCCATAATATTCCTATGTTAAAGCTTGTTTATTTTACTGCCTTTAATAATTCTTGAACCACACAATTACCTTCTTTATAATGGAGTTGAAATGAATGATTTTGAAAATTTGTCTCTCTGATTATCTCAAAAAATATTTCTTGTTTTCCATCAAAGAAAAAATAAAAAAAAAGAGAGTAGAAAATTGGACTCACCTAATATGGTATTTTTGAGCTATCCAAAAAAATTGTACTCAGGAGTCATTAAATAAGATTATAAATATCTGCAAAAATGTGTTATCTCAAAAAAATTATACAGACATCCAGTAAGATAGCGGAATAGGTAGAAAGACTGCTCAGACCCTCTTCAACAAAGAAAAGGGAAAGCAATTAACACAGATACAGAAGATAATCCTGGGCCCCTGAGCCTTGAAGGGAAGGATACAGAAGTGGACTAAACTCCAACTAGCAGAAGAATTTGCATGACAACACTAAAAAAGGAGACATATGGAGCTGCGGTCTGGCAATGATCCTGATGGCACAGACAGCTTGGATATTGCCAAATGGTAGTAGTACCTAAGAATTAACCTAAAAATCTGCCATGCTAAACAGGGACTGCATGGAGGACTGCTCTGGTGGCTGGAAAATAAAAGGAGAAGCAGCGAAGAGTAAGGTGGGCTGTGCTGTGGATTTTGTCTGTCTGAAGGGTGCAGCCATTTTAAAGGTTTACAAGTGGCTTGACTATTTTGGATATTTAAGGCAACAGTGTTCTCCCAGATTCCAGGGAACTAAGAAAAGGCGCCACTTAATGGGAACCTCGAGGACACTCTGGACTCAGATGAGTGGAAAGGTGTGACATTCCACTTGTTACTCTTATACCCCACACCCTCTTGGTGAATGGAGGTGTGGCCATCCATCACTCCCACCCACTTTCTGAGCTGGCAGGAATTCTATCCAAGTCTGTGTTCTCGGACAGAGCCTGGGTGCCCTGCCCCTCACTGCCCTGATTTTTTTTCACTTTTTCCATTTTTAATTTGTTTGATTTTGTCTGTTTTAAAACTGCTACTAGTATTATCATCACATTTGTCCTTTTATTTACTATTATTCTTTATCCTTCACCTTCCAGGTTCTAGTTTTCAGATTTTTATTATTTTTTTTTTTCTTCTCCTTGTTCCTGGTTGCAATTTTATTTTATTTTATTTTTTTTTATTTTTCATGGTTAACTCCAGTCCTTGTTTTCCTTTTGTGTTTTTCCCAATTTTTCTTCATTATTCTCCTTCTCTACCTTTTTCCTCTTATTTCCCTCTCTCAAGATATTGCAGGGTTTTTTTTTTCTTTCTTTTCCCCTTTTTTTTGGTTACTGTTCTTTTGTGATTACATTGTGTATTTCTTGTCCATGAACTTTTAATTTTTTGATGGCTATTCAATTATTATTTTTGTCTAACTGACTAGAAGACAGCAACAGTTCCCATACAACACAACTCTACCCATAGCTCCTGTAACTTCACTTACTGAGTGAGAGCCACCACTTCCTTCTCCACCAACAGCCAATGATAAACAACCACCAAGAACAACCTGACTCACCATTGGCTGCTTCTCACAAACAGTTAACAGAGATCTAAATACAATAACGCCATGATGTCTCAGAGACAAAATACCATCACTGTCCACACAAAGAAGGATGATAAAGTGGTAGAAACAAGGGAGCAGAATACAGACCCAGAACATCCCTAAGGAGGAAGCAGCATTGAACCTCTCTGAAAAGGAATTCAAAATAATTATATATATGTATCTCCAAAGGATTGAGAGACAGACAAAGAAAACACAGAAAAACCCCTAGAAGAATTTTGGAAGAACAAAATGACAAAATAAATGAAAAATTTCAAATGATTCTAAATCTAAAGATAGAAATTCAGATGATTAATACTAAATTGTCAGAAATAGATAACACATTGAAAGGGCAAAGGAGTAGAATAGATGTGATGGAAGATAGAATTAATGAGATTGAAGACAAATAAGACAATACTTCTTTGGAAAGGGATCAATCAGAAAAAGGATCAAAATAAATTGAAGAAAGCCTAAGGATCATGTGGGATACCATCAAAAGGAATAACCTACATGTCATTGGAATTCCAGAACAGGAAGAGAAAAATAAAACCACTGAGAAAATTGTCCAAGATTTGTTGGAGGAGAACTTCACTGATATGATAAAAAATGCGAATAAATCCATTCAGGAAGTCTAAAGAACCCCAAACAGGATACACTCCAAAAGAAAATCACCAAGACATATCATCATCAAACTAAAACAAAAAATAAAGACAAAAACAGAATACTGAAAGAAGCACAGGAAAAACAAAAAGTTACTTACAAAGGACAGCCAGTAAGAATAAGCTCTAATTTGTCAGCAGAAACCATGAAAGCGAGAAGGCCATGAAAAGAAACCATGAAAGAGAAAAATTTTCAACCACGAATTGTATACCCAGCAAAATTATCCCTCAAATATGGTGGTAAAATTAGCAGATTTCCAGATAAGCAGAAATTAAGAGAATTTGTTAAAGCCATGTCAAGCTTACAAGAGATACTAAACAAAGTCCTTTGATCAGAGAACCAAAAACAGCAAACAACAACTAACCATTAACACAAAAGATGACATAACCTAGAAACCACAGCTATGGACATATCCAAAATAAAATAAGCTTACTAGATTGTAAACAGGGAACCAGATACATCAATTGGCAAATGAGGACAACTACAAACAAAAAGAGGGAAAAGACTGTGTACTTACAAAACTTCTAAATGGTGAGGAAGTCAAGAAAGCTACAAGATAGAATGGATAGTTCTAATCTCAGGGAGAAAAGTATAAATCACAGGGTAACCTCACAAAATGATAAACCTTCACATCACAATAAAAAGAGTACAAGAACAAATATTCAGCAAATACTAAAACAACAGAAACAAAGGAGATGATAACATGTTTCATAAACATAATGAGCTCAGCACAGAAAATAATATGGAACAATGAAACCAGGGACACCATGAAACAACACATAACAAAATGACACCAACTAATTCATACTTGTTGATAATTACACTAATTGTTAATGGAGTAAATGCATCACTCAAGAGATGTAGAGTTGCAGACTGGATAAGAAAACAAAACCCATCAGTATGCTGCCTACAATAGACACACCTTAGAGATAAAGACAAAAATAAACTAAAAATCAAAGGTTGGAAAAATATATATCAAGGCAATGGCAACTGTAAAAGAGCAGGAGTGGCAATATTAATTTCACATCAAATTGACTTAAGAGAAAAACCACCATACGAGACAAGGAAGGACATTATATAATGATTAAAGTATCAATTGAACAGGAAGATATAATCATAATAAATATCTATGGACCCAATGATTTACAAAATATGTAAATCAGACTTTAAAAGAGTTGAAAAGTCAAAGAGATGACTCCACACTCATATTGGGAGACTTTAAAACACCACTTTCAATGAAAGATAGCACACCTGGAAAGAAATTCAACAAAGGTATAGAAGAGCTAAACAATACAATACACCAACTTGACCTTATAGACATTTACAGAGCACTTCACCCAACCACAGCACAATATAAATTATTTTCCAGTGCACATGGGACATTTTCCAGAATAGACCATATGTTAGACCATAAAGCAAGCCTGCATAAATTTAAAAACATTGAAATACTGCAAAGCATCTTCTCAAAGCATAATGCTATCAAATTAGAAATCAACAATGGGAAGATCAAAGGAAAAAGAGTAAACACATGGAAACTGAACAACACCCTCCTTGAGAGAGACTAGTTAAGAGAAGCAATAAAAATTGAAATTCAAAAATTCCTTGAATCAAATGAGAATTAAAATACAACATACCAAAACCTTTGGGACACAGGAAAAGCAGTGACCAGAGGCCAATTTATAGCAATTAATGCACACATCCAAATAGAAGAAAGAGCCAAAATTAACACTTAAACCAACATCTCCAACAATTAGAAAAAAACAACAAGAAAAGTCCACAGCCACCAGAAGAAGGGAAATAACATTTGAGCAGAAATCAATGAAACAGAAAATAAAAAGGCAACAGAAAAAAATCAACAAGACCAGAAGTTGGTTTTTTGAAAGGATCAGTAAAATTGACAAACCACTGGCAAATTTAACAAAGGAAAAGAGGGAGAGAATACAAATAAGACTAATAAGAAACAGAATGGGTGACATCACAACACAACCAACTGAAATAAAAAGGATAATATCAGGATACTACGAAGAACTGTCCTCTAACAAATTTGAAAATCAGGAAGAAATGGACAGATTTCTACAAACACATCATACCATGCTGAGTGAAATAGGTCAATCACAAAAGGACAAATATTTTATTAATCCATTATTGTAAAAGTCAAGGAAAGGTTAATATATGGAAGGAAATTTTCTTTGTTGGTTACCAGGGGTGGAAGCGGAGGGGAGGGAACACTGTTAGATAGGTAGAGATAAGTATTGATTTGGGTGAAAAGAAGGGCAATGTACCAAATGTGAGTTATCAACATGGTGGCATCAGGAAGAGGAAGACATAGAGAGGTGCATGGGAGGTACAGACAATAAAGATGAACTCTTTTGCACATACAGTACTGCATTGTCAGTGAAGGCAAACATGAGTATATGGGTCAATAGATGGGTGGACAGACTGAACTACCAGGTATGTCTATGAAGTGGACAGTGTACCGAAGACTATGTATAGGACTGGCATACAATGGTCCTGTAAGTGTATTTGTATGACCTGTATCCCCAGGTGTATAGTAGAGCTGACAAGGGACACAGCTGTAGTCACTGCTTGGTCACAGCCTGCTACCCAGAGAGACCAAGTAGTTGAACCTGTGAGCTCAGGACCATAATCACAGGGGACATCCAGCTCAATTGGCATAACATACTACACAAAACATTGTTCCACCTCCTACTTTGGCAAGTAGCGACTGGGATCTTAAAAACTTGCAAGCAGCCATCTAGATGCAATGATGGGTCTCTCCTCATCCAGAGCAAAGAAGAAAGAAGAAAACCAAAGATTCATGGAAACAATTAGTCCTAGCAACTGGTAGACCATGTGATCCACAGCCTATATGACTATGAGACCAGAAGAACTAGATGGTGCCCAGCTACCACTGTCAACAACTTGG
>NW_006922235.1:584633-592215 GCF_000298275.1 Orycteropus afer afer
CATCCCGATACACATGGGGCCATCATGAATTGAAATAGACTTGACATCAACTATTGGCTTTGGTCTCTTAAAAAGCAAAAAATTTAAATTGTATTTGACATTTCAAAAAATAAATAAACATTACAACTAAGAATCACAGTTTAGTGAGAAAAGAAAATCTGTGATCATATATGTGCGTATGGATGGATGGATAAATCGATGGTGGATAGATAGATAATGTAGGTATGAATAGCCATAGACATGGATCACAAGATATGAGTGGCATAGTTAAACTTGTATATTTTGTCATGTTTTTGTAGCCTAGGGAATATGAGGATAAAGCTCTATTGTGCACTTTTACTTTTGTAAGAAAACTAGTATTTTAAAAAGTATTTATGGGTAACGCATTTTGAAAAAATGGTGTCATACTTCCTGCCAACAGAAATATTTTTTCACATTGGAAATATTATCATGATTTACAATTGAAGAGGCATCATCCCTTGACAGTCCAATCATTTTTCCTTCAATTAAGCTAATTGATTTAAGAGAATTAAGACACAGTTTAAAAGACAAACTTTTATGGTAGCCACTAAATTTATTAAGATAGTATTTTTTCCTCCACAGTATCTTCAGTGTATATATTTCAAACAATGATTTCACTTCCAGATTTATTATAAAAAAAATAAGTTTTCAAAACAAATAATTCAATATTTTCCCTTCAATATCAATTTCATAATTTAAATTAAACTTGGGAAAATTAATTCTGTTGCTTGACACATTTTGAACATTAACCACACTAAAGTACTAAAGAATTTGTACTTCACTCATTGCAATACATGAAAAAAACTGGATTTTTCTTTCTTTCTTTCTTTGCTACTACCGTCATTTATTTGAATAAAAAAAAAAATCAGAGAAGAATAATGAAAGCTTTATGCAGTTGCATTTACATACAGAGCAATGAGCTGTATAATTTTGTATGTTTCTTTGGACCACACAGGGTGACTTTTTTCCAAAGGGTCCAGTATTGAATGGACAAAAAGTGAGTAACTTGATAATGGAGAAACCTGAAAAACAGTACCTTAGCTAGATGATTATGTTAATATCAACACTGATAAGTCATTTTGATAATACATATTTGACATAAAGTGATGAGAATAGAACTTTACCTCTCTTATTTTCCTTCCAAAACTCAAAACATCAGAGAAATTCAGGTTGGGTAGTGTTCTACAAAATAGCTACCAGCACTCAAAAATATGCAATTCATCAAAAATAAGAAAAATGTGAGATTGCCAATCCAAGTCTAACGATACATGGCTATACAATGTAATGTGGTATCATTGATGGGACTCTGAAAAAGAAAAATGCCATTAGGTAAAAATTAAGGAAATCTAAATAAAAATTCCAAGTCCCATGCAAGAGACAGGCCCCACCCAAGAGACAGAAAAAGAAGGAACACAAGGGATGACAAAGCAGCAGGATCCAGGTAGAATCCAGGTAAGAGGAGTGCAGAGAGCTTTGAACAGCTAAAGGAGAAGAACTTATCTGCCAGTTTGTCATACTGTGGTGGTTTGCATGTTGCTGTGAGGCTTGAAGCTGTGCTACTGGTATTTCAAACTCCAGTAGGGTGGCACATGGTGCACAGGTTTCAGCACAGTTTATAGACTGACACAAATTAGGAAGAGGCCATCCACTTCTCAAAGAATTGGCCAAGGAAAACCTTATGAATAGCAGAGAAACACTGTCTGATACATTGCTGGGCAACTTTGTGAATAGCCTGGAAACACTGTATGACACAGTGCAGGAAGACGAGCCCCTTGGGTCAGAAGGCACTCAAAATGGGACTGGGAAAGAGCTGCCTCATCAGAGTAGAACCAACCTTAATAATATAGATAAAGTAAATCTTTCAGGATCTATATTTGCTGATGTGGCAAGACTCAAATTGAGGTGAAACAGCTGCAAACATCCATTAATTATCAGAGCATAGAATGTAAGAAATATGAAGCTAGGAAAATAGGAAGTTGTCGGAAACGAAATGGAACACATAAAGATTGATATCCTAGGCATTAGAAAGCTGAAATGCACTGGTATCGGCCATTTTGAATCAAACAACCATATGATCTGTTATGCTGGGAATGGCAATTTGAAGAAGAATGGTGGGCCATTCATCCTCACAGGCAATGTTTCAAGATCTGTCATGAAGTACAATGCTGTCAGTGATAGGATAATATCCATACACCTACAAGAAAGACAAGTTAATACCACTATTATTCAAATTTATGCACCAAACACCAAAGCCAAAGATGAGGAAATTGAAGATTTTTATCAACTTCTGCAGTCTGAAATTGACTGAACATGCAATCAAGATGTGTTAAGTATCACTGGTGACTGGAATGCAAAGGTTGGAAACAAAGAAGATTCACTGGTAGTTGGAAAATTTGGCCTTTGTGACAGAAATAACATTGGAGATCACATGATAGAAATTTGCAAAACCAATGACTTATTCATTATCTTTTTTCAATAACACAAACTGTGGGTATACACATAGACTTCACCAGATGAAGTACACAGCAATCGGATTGACTGCATCTGTGGCAAGAGACAATGGAAAAGGTCAATATATTTAGGCGGAACAAGGTTAGGAACTGATTATGGAACAGATCATCAACTGCTCATATACAAGTTCAACTTGAAGACAACTAAAGTCCACGAGAGCCAAAATATTACTTTGAGTATATCTTTCCTGAATTTAGAGACCATCTAAAGAATAGATTTGGTGCACTGAACACCAGTGACCGAAAACCAGAAGAATTGTGGGATGACATCAAGAACATCATCCATGAAGAAAGCAAAAGGTCATTAAAAAGATGAGAAAGGAAGAAAAGACCAAAATGGATGTCAAAAGAGACTCTGAACCTTGCTCTTGAACGGAGAGTAGCTAAAGCAAATGGAAGAAATGACAAGATAAAAGAGCTGAACAGATTTCAAAGAGCAGCTTGAGCAGACAAAGCCAATTACTGTAAAATAAATGTACAAAGACCTGGAGGTGGGCAACTAAAAGGGAAGAACAGGCTCAGCATTTCTCAAGGTGAAAGAACTGAGGAAAAAATTTAAGCCTCAAATGGCAATATTAAAAGATGCTATGGGCAAAATATTCGATGATGCAGGAAGCATCAAAAGAAGATGGAAAGAATACACAGAGTCACTGTACCAAAAAAAAAAACTGGTAGATCTTCATCCATATCAGGAAGTGGCATATGTTCAAGAACCAATGGTATTGAAAGAAGAAGTCAGAGCTGCACTGAAGGAATTGGTGAAACAAGGCCCCAGGAATTGGTAGAATATCCAGTGAGATATTTCAACAAACAGATGACCCACTGGAGGCACTCACTCAGTTATGCCAAGAGATTTGGAAGACAGCTACCTGGCCAACTGACTGGAAGAGATCCATATTTGTACCCATTCCAAAGAAAGGTTATCCCACAGAATGTGGAAATTATTGAACCATAACATTAATATTTCATGCAAGTAAAATCTTACTAATGATAACTCAAAAACAGTTGCAGCAGTATATTGACAGAGAACTCCCAGAAATGAAAGCTGGATTCAGAAGAGGATGTGAAATGAGGGATATCATTGCTGATGCCAGATGCATCTTGGCTCAAAGCAGAGAATGCCAGACAGATGTTTACTCATGTTTTATTGACTATGCAAAGGCATTTGATTGTGTGGATCATAAAAAATTTTGGATAGCATTGATAAGAATATGAATTCCAGAAAACTTAATTGTACTCATGAGGAACATGTACACAGACCAGGAGGCTGCTGTTCATACAGAATAAGGGAACACTGCATGGTTCAAATCAAGAAAGAAGTGTGTCAGGTTTGTGTCCTTTCCCCATACTTATTCAATCTATCTGCTGAGCAAATAATCCAAGAAGCTGGACTGTATAAAGAAGAATGTGACATCAGTATTGGAGGAAGAATCATTAAAAACCTGCAATACACTGAGGATACAACTTTGGTTGCTGAAAGTGAGGATGACTTGAAACACTTACTGATGAAGATTGAAGAATGCAGTCTGGATTACAGTATGGATTACATCTCAAAATAAAGAAAACAAAAATACTCACACTGGACCTAAAACAGCATCATGATAAATGGAGAAAAGATTAGAGCTGTCAAAGACTTCACATTTCTTGACTCTACAATTGACGGCAAGGATTCATGGAGCTGACATGAATCTGGGTGTTTCATTCTGCTGTACATGAAGTTACTATGAGTGGAAGATGACTAGGCACCTAACAACAACAATGGCAACAATTATGACAAAATAACTATACGTATGTAAGATGCTAGGAGCTCTGGTAGCATAGTGCCTAAGGCACTTGACAGATACAACAAGGCTGGTGGTTCAAACCCACCAGCCGCTCCTCGGAAGGAAAGTTGTGCAATCTACTTTCGTAGCGATACTGCCTCGGAAATCAAGGAAGGGTCGCTATGAGTAGGGGCTGACTCCACGGCACATAACAACAACAATAACATGCAAGAGGCTAATAATAGGGAAAACTGAATATGATATTGTCTTATTTAACTAGTGCTGCTGTAATAGAAACACCATAAGTGGATTTCTTTAGCAATCAGAAATGTATTATCTCACTCTTTAAGAATTAAATTTAAGAAACCAAATTCAGGGCACAATCTCTAGAAGAAGCCTTTCTATTTTGGCTCTAGGGGAAGGTCCTTGTCTCCTTTTAATGTCTGAGGGCCTGGTACTCCTTGGAGATTTCTATGGGTCTTAGCATCAATTTTACCCTGGGTCTAGGAGATTCTCAGCACAAGGACCTTTGGGTCCAAAGATGTGCTCTGTTCCCAGCTTTTCTTTGTTGGTAGTAGTCAAGTTCCTGTGATTCTGCTTACTTGCCTCTCTTTCTACCTCTTCTAAGACAAAAGGTGATATAGACAATATCCCAGAGGAATTTATCTTATATCTGATCAGAGCTGTGACCTGAGTAAGGGTGTTGCATCCCACTTGTGTTAGGCTGGGTTCTCTAGAAAAGCAAACAAAAAAGCTTATATATACAGAGAGCTCTGGTAGCATAGTACCTAAGGCACTTGACTGCTAACCAGAAAGCTGGCGGTTCAAACCCACCAGCCACTCCTCGGAAGGAAGGTTGGGCATTCCTACTTCCATAGTGATACTGCCTGGGAAACCCAAGGAGGGGTCGCTATGAGTCAGGGTCGACTCGATGGCAAATAGCAACAACAACAACATATATAGAGAGAGAAATTATCTTAGGAAAATGGCTCACACACTTGCAGAAACTGGCAAGTTCCAAGTTCCTGGATGAAACCTCAAACTGGAAGATTTTCCCGACTCATACAGCTGCCGGGGCTGGCAAGCTCAAGATTGAGAGGCAGCATATCGCCCATTGACTCTGATGCAAGACAAATCCAAGATCACTAGGCCAAATGGTTGTTCACTCACAGATAGTTGTAGGCAACACAGCAGGATCCAGGTCCATAGAAGAGTCCCTCATTTTCCCAGGGTGTCCATATATCTATTGAAAGCCGGTCACATGCTAGGCAAACTTCCTTTCAGCAGATTGGCTGCTCAAAACATACATCCAATCTCATCATGGGATTAACCACATCACAACTGCTTAAACCATTCAGAATCATGGTCCAGCCAAGTTGACACACAATCCCAATTATCACACCACTCCTTTACAATTGATCTGTTGATCACATTATAGGGGATTATTACATCATTATTTAACTGTCAAACCACTGAGAATCATGACCCAGCCAAGTATACACATATGGCATGAGGAACATAATTCAATCCATTAGATCAGTACATGGGAACCCTTTTTATTATTTTTAATAATTGTATAAATCTAAAAATGTTTAGATTAAAGCTTATCAAGTAAAAAATGAATCACACATTTTTATATACACATAGGATACAAAATGAGAATAATCTTTTTTTTTTTTAATTTTTGCCAAACACATTTGAATGCTAACCAGAAGGCTGGTGGTTCAAACTCACCAGCCATTCACTCCTCAGAAAGAAGGTTGTGCATTCTACTTCTGTAGTGATGCCATCTCAGAAACATGAAGAGGGGTCGCTATATGTTGGATTCAACTCAACGACAGTGAGTTTGGTTTGGTATGTGTGGTCATGGGTATATTCCCATTTGCCTATCTGTACCTGTCTACCTATGTACCCACCCATGGATTAGTGTTGCTATTACTTTTAAAGCAGTGTTGCGTCTGTAGTAGTATTTGCCTTTATTGTCTTTACCTCTTGTGCACCTCTTTGTGCCTTCCTTTTCTTTAGTGTTATCATGTTAGTCAGTCACACACTATTGTTATATTGACTTTCCTTTCACCCATATCAAAACTGTCTTTTAATTATCCATCTATTTTCCCTCCCCTCCCATCCCCAGTAACCAATAAAGAAAATTTTCATCCCTGTATAAATCTTTGCTTGACTTATTACAATAATGATCTCATATAATATCTGTCCTTACCAAGCATGACAAGGAATGGTCCTTTCTGACATGACCAAAGTAGGTGAGATGAAATCTGGCCATTCTCACTTCCAAGGAACATTTCAGCTGCACTTCCTCCAGGACGGATTTTTTAGTTCTTTTTGCAGTCCATGGTACTTTCAGTATTCTTTGCCAGCACCACAACTCAAAAACATCAACTCTTCTTCAGTCTTCTGAATTCATAGTCCAGCTCTCATATGCGTATGAGGTGACTGAAAATATCATGGATTGTGTCAGGCGCATGCTGGAGGCACTCACTCTGAATGAGAAAAGTCCAGATCCAAGGCACTTGAGCACAGAGGTTTTATTATAAAGCTTTAATGTCATTCATATGTATAAGCAGGGAGCCCAAAAGAAAGAGATGGGTGTTTAGCAGGTAACGACACAAGATATTCAGAAATCAAGTAGGAAAGGAGACATTTTAGCAGTGATCAGTGAGAAATTAGACAAAAGTCTGTGATTGTGAGGATATATGGGATTCCCTAGGTAGTACAAATGATTAAGTGTCTAGCTGCTCATCAAAAGTTTAGAGGTTCTAGCTCATCCAGAGGCACTTGGAAAAAAATGATTCTCTGTTTCAATACAGGATCTTCTTTGGTTTTGTTGGCTTGTCAGGCCACGTAAGCTTTTATATGCCAATCAGAAAAAGATAAAGTAAAATATAGAAAACTTGAAAACAATAAAATAAATTTAATATAGATTTTTAATTTTGAATTGACTGGATGATAATTTCCCCCAAGAAAGGTTTTACTTATATTTCTCTGCAAACATTAATAACATTTTGTCCTCTATTGTTAAAAAAAAAAAAAGAAAAGAAAAAGAAAAAAACAGCTACTGCTTATGTAGCACTTACTGTGAAATAGATATTTTATCTCTCTTAATGTATCAGTTGTACCGCGCAACTTTAGGAATAGTCTGTTTAGGCTAAAAGGCTCGCAAAATAGGACTGGGAAAGAGCTGCAACATCTGAGTAAACCCAGCCTTACTCAGGGAAAAGAGAAAGCTTTCGAGACCTTCATTTGCTGATGTGGCACCACTCAAATTGAAGA
>NW_006922235.1:594966-608233 GCF_000298275.1 Orycteropus afer afer
TTCAGGGAGATGGATTGATACAGTGGCTGCGATGATGGGCTGGAGTATAGCAGGGATTGTGGGGCTGGCGCGGGATCGGGCAGTGTTTCGTTCTGCTCTGCATGGGGTCGCTATGAGTTGGAAACGACTCGACGGCACTTAACAACAACAACAACAATGTATCAGTAACTTTATGTCTATTAATCCATGCATGCTAACAATTACCCCAGGAGGTAGGTGACTAATATTACTATCTTGTTGTGCTAATGAAAAAGTAAGGCACAGAGAAATTTCTAAAGCATGCACAGATAGTGAATGGCAGAGTCTGGATGAAAATTTAGAAAGGTGGTTCCATGGTACAAGTTCTTAACTATCACAGAGAGGAATGGGGACTGCAGAGCAAGATAAGATCAGCTAGAGAAGATTGAGAAAGTTTTATTTTTTACATATTTGAGTTCACACATATAGATCCTGGATCCAGTATATTCTTTTCTAATGAATGCACTGAAGAGTACACATTTTCCTTCATTCTCTTGGTATTCCACTTTTGCCTTTTTCTGAAACTTTATGTGTGTAATTTATTATCGTTGTTCTGTTTAAAATATTTTTGCAATTTACCTTTTTAATATGTTTTTAGCACATCAATTATTAAGAAACTAATATGATTTCAAAATGTATTTGCTTTTTTTTTTCATTGTGATTCGTTTTTGATGGCCAATGAATTATGACTTCCAGAGCCATACTGAATATTCATTTATGCTGTCTTTCTATAAAGCATGTAAAGTATATACAATGCAGAGTATCATACTCTGGTAGTTCTTCTGCACTTGTCACAGAAAATTTTTCCTATATTTAACAGTTATTAAGTATTCATTGGAGCTTTGGTAGCACAGTACCTAAGGCATCTGACTGCTAACCAGAAGGTTGGTGGTTCAAACCCACCAGCCGCTCTACAGAAAGAAGCCTAAGCAATCTATTTCCGTAAACATTTACCTCCTTGGAATTCCAATGGGGGGTTCTGTGAGTCAGAATAGACTTTATGGGAGTGGGTTTTATTTCAGTATTCATTATTTTACATTTAGAATATCTGTTCTGCAGTTTTCATGAGAAATATGTAATCCAGCAAGTGTTCAGTTTATCATCCAGAAAGCAGGCATTAGGAAAATTGTTTAAAGTCCTAGAAAGAAGAGAATGTGTTTTTGTTGCTTTCACATATGTGAATGACAACTTGGCAGGGTGTGAAATTCTTGGAACACATAGTTTTTCTCTAAAAACTCTATTCATGTTGCTAAATTTGGGCATCTCATTTCCTGAACAAGTTTTCATCTTTTTTTCTACCTTGATGCTTGCAGTTTCTTTCTTTCTGATGTCAAAGACATTCTTTGTGCTATTCTTACATGTAGGAGGTTTTTTTTTTTTTCCTAATCTATCTAACATTGTATTCTGGTTGAAATATCAAAAAGTAAGAAACACATATTAGTATTTCCAAAATCATTGGTGTTTTGACCATTTCTCCTTGCATTATTCTATGTTACTATAAAATAAAATTCATGAATATTGTTTAAATATCAATTGTGCATTAGATACAATATAAATCAACCCATTCTGTGTTGCTTCATAATTTTATCTTCACTTCTATTTTATGATATAAATAATGCCACTCAAATTTTTGTCTTGCTTAATTTTACCTGGTATACCATTGTACTGCTATTTTTATTTAATTTTATGAAAATTTTCTTTTAGCCACATCTATTTAAATCAACATAGAATTGCAGATTTCAGTTTTGACTACCTTTATCAACTGCTCCCTAGATATCTGAAAAGTAAGTGTAATATGAACCAGCAAATGTAACAGAAACTCAATATCACAGGAACCAGTACAAAACTAGTCAGATTAAAGTTTGTTATGTTAGTGACTGGGTGCTCTGGTAGTGTAGTGCCTAAGGCACTTGACTGTTAATCAGAAGGCTGATGGTTCAAACCCACCAGGCAATCCTTGGAAGGAAGATGAAGCAATCTACTTCCATAGTAATACTGCCTTGGAAACCCAAGGAGGGGTCAGTATGAGTCGGGTCCGACTTGATGGCATATAACAACAACAACAACAACAATGTTAGTGACTAAGGAGCTCTGGTGGTATAGTGTTTTATTTGGCTGCTATCCAAAAGATTGGAGCCTACCAGCCCTTTAATGGGCAGTCTGTTTCTGTAAAGATTTACAGCCTTGGAAATCCTGCAGAGCAGTTCTACTCAGTTCAATAGGGTCTTTTTGAGTAGGAATCCACTCGACAGCCATTGTTTTGGTTTTCATAGTAGTGACTGATTATAAATCAACTGGCTCTATGGTTTTATTGATATTGAGTTTGGCTATTTACAGGTATTTCCCTAAATAGAAAAAATAATTGCATAGTTAAGTTATATAAATCCTTCCTGAATGATGATATAAGGCTTAAGCATAAACAGATTATGGCACAGCAAAAATTAAGCATCTTGGAACCAGCAAGATCATGCTTGCACAGGCTGTGTTAATGTCAGCTGCACAAGTCCATTAGGGACTCTGGGGAGTGTGGGAAGCTGACCTGGAACATGCTAAATATATTTCTATTTTCTATGGCTATGCAGACTAAACTATTTTCTGAGCTCTTGATTAAATACAATGTGAATTTAGTTTTCAAGAGGTGATCTGTATCTGGCCTCATCCATCATTAGCATAATTTTATCATTTATATACAGAAGAGTCCACCACAGGGATCCAGGTAAGGAGAGGGAACCCAGGCATGCCCAATGCAGCAGGGTGGGAGAGTGGGAGAAAGGAGAGGGAAAAGACAAGGGACTGGGACAGATGGGGAGTCAGCAAGTAAGGATCCAGGTAAAGGTGGTAGGAGAGTTTTCCAACAGGGAGACAAACTTGACTGTCAATTTGTCCTACCATGAGGACATGTTGATGTGAGTCTTGAGGATGAGCCACTTGTGTTACAAACCCAGAAGGGTGCATATGGTGCACAGGTATCAGCCCAGCTTACATACTGAGACAGACTAGGAAGAAGGAAGAAGCCATCCACTTCTCAAAGAATTGGCCAGGGAAAACCTAATGAATAGCAAAGAAACACTGTCTCATACATTACTACACACTTTATGAATATTCCAGATAGGTTAAAAGGCTCTCAAAGTAGGACGGGGAAAGAGCAGCCTCAACAGAGTAAACCCAGCCTTACTCATATGGATAAGGTAAAGCTTTCAAGAACTCCATTTGCTGATGTGGCACCACTCAAATTGAGAAGAAACAGCTACAAACATCCATTAACCATCAGAACATGGAATGTATGAAGTATGAATCTAGGAAAATTAGAAGTTGTCAAAAATTAAATGAAAGGCATAAAGATTAATATCCTAGGCATTAGTGAGCTGAAATGGATGCATTTTGGCCATTTTTAATCAGGCAACCATATGGTCCACTATCCTGGAAATGACAGTTTGAAGAGGAATGGTGTGACATTCATCATCACAAAGGATGTTTCAAGATCTGTCCTGAAGTACAATGCTGTCAGTGATAGGATAATATCCATACAACTACAAGGAAAACCCATTAATATGACTATTATTCAAATTTATGCATGAACAACCAAAGCCAAAGATGAGGAAATTGAACATTTTTATCAACTTCTACAGTCTGAAATTGACAGAACATGCAGTCAGGATGTGTTAGTGATCATTGGTGACCGGAATGCAAAAGTTGGAAATGAAGAATCACCAGTAGTTGGAAAATTTGGACTTGGTGACATAAATAATGCTGGAACTCTCATGGCAGAATTTTGCAAGACCAATGACTTATTCATTGCAAACACCTGTTTTCAACAACACAAATGGCAGCTGTACACGTGGACTTCACCAGATGGGACAAACAAGAATCAGATTGACTACATCTGTGGTAAGAGGCAGTGGAAAAGCTCAATATCTTCAGCCAAAACCAGGTCCGGAGCTGATTGTGGAACAGACCATCAACTGTTCATATACAAGTTCAACTTGAAGTTAAAGACAATTAAAATAAGTCCATGAGAGCAAAAATATGATCTTGAATATATCCCTCCTGAATTTAGAGATTATCTAAAGAAGAGATTTGATGCATTGAATACCAATGACCGAAAACCAGGAGAATTGTAGGAGGATATCAAGAACATTATCCATGAAGAAAGCAAGAGATCACTAAAAAGATGAGAAAAGAAGAGAAGACCAAAGTGGATGACAGAAGAGACTCTGAAACTTGCCCTTGAGCGGAGAGTAGCTAAAGCAAATGGAAGAAATGACAAGATAAAAGAGCTGAACAGAAGATTTCAAAGAGCAGCTTCAGCAGACAAAACCAATTACTATAATGAAATGTGCAAAGACCTGGAGTCTGAAAACCAAAAGGGAAGAATATGCTCAACATTTCTCAAGCTGAAAGAATTGAAGAAAAATTTAAGCCTCGAGTTGCAATATTGAGAGATTCTGTGGGCAAAATATAGAATGATGCAGGAAACATCAAAAGATGGCAGGGATACACAGAATTACTATACCAAAAAGAACTGGTTGATCTTCACCCATTTCAGGAGGTTGCATATGATCTAGAATCAATGGTATTGAAGGAGGAAGTTGAAAGTACAAAGAAGGAATTGGCGCAGAACAAGGATCTGGGAATTGACGGAATACCTATTGAGATATTTCAACAAATGGATGCCCCATTGGGGACACTCACTCGGTTATGCCAAGAGATTTGGAAGAGAGCTACCTGACCAACTGACTGGAAGAGATCCATATTTGTACTCATTCCAAAAAAGGTGATCCTACAAAATGTGGAAATTATCAAAAAATATCATTAATATCACATGCAAGTAAGATCTTCCTGAAGATAATTCAAAAATGGTTGCAGCAGTATATTGACAGAGAACTTCCAGAGGTGCAAGCTGGATTCAGAAGAGCACATGGAACAGGGGATATCATAGCTGTCGTCAGATGGATCTTGGCTCAAGGCATAGAATACCACAAAGATGTTTACTTGTGTTTTATTGACTATGCAAAGGCATTTGTGTGGATCGTGAAAAATTATGGATAACATTGAAAAGAATAGGAATTCCCAAACATTTTATTGTACTCATGAGGAACATTGAGTACATTGACAAGGAGGCTGTCGTTCGAATGGAACAAGGGACACTACATGGTTTAAAATAAAAAAAGGGAGTGTGTCAGGGTTGTATCCTTTCCCCATACTTATTCAATGTATATGCTGAGCAAATAATCTGAGAAGCTGGACAATATGAAGAAAAACATGGCATCAGAATTGAAGGAAGAAACATTAACAACCTGAGATACACTGATGATACAATTTTGCTTGCTGAAAGTGAGGATGACTTGAGGTACTTACCGATGAAGGTTGAAGAATACAGTCTGAAGTATGGATTACTTCTCAATATAAAGAAAACAAAAATCCTCACAACTGGACCAATAAGCAGTATCACCGATAAATGGAGAAAAGATTAAGGTTGTCAAAGAATTCATGTTGCTTAGTTCTACTATTGAAGCCAATGGAATCAACAATCAAGACGTTCGATGACGTGAAGCACTGGGCAGGTCAACCCCGAAGGAACTCTTTCAAGTGCTGAGGAGCAAGGATGTCTTCTTGAGGTCTAAGGTGTGTCTGACACAAGCCATGTTATTTTCAATCATCTCGTATGTATGTGAGAGCTGGACAATGAATAAGGAAGACTGAAGAAGATTTGATACTTTTGAGTTGTGGTGCTGGTGAAGGATGCTGAAAGTATCACAGACTGCTAAAAGAACTAACAGATCTGTCCTGGAGGAAGTACACACAAAGTGCTCCTTGGAAGCAAAAATGGCCAGACTTTCCTCTCACCTACTTTGATCAGGTTGTTAGAAGGGACCATTTCTTGGAGAAAGATGTCACGCTTGGTAAGGTAGAGGGTCAATGAAAGAGGGGAAGACCTTCAACGAGATAGATTGACATGGTGGCTGCAATGACGGGCTCAAATATAGCAGTGATCATAGAGCTGGAGTGGGATTGGGCAGTGTTTCCTTCTGCTGTGCATGGGGTTACTATGAGTCAGAAACTACTGGACAGCACCTAACAACAACAATTAATGGTGTATTACACTGATTTTCATTTGTTCATATGATTGCACTCCTAGGATAAATTCCACTTGGTCACTATGTGTAATCTTTTAATATTCTTTTAGATTGTATTTGCTGGTTTTGTTTAGAATTCTTGCATCTATGTGGATTAGGGATATTGGTTGTAGTTTTCTTTATTTATAGTCATTTTCTGACTTTGGTATGAAGATGATACTGTTCTCATATAGTAGGATAGAAAGTATTCCTTCATACTTTTTAAAAAATAATTTGAGAAATATGTGTGTCAACTATTTAACTGTGGGGTAGAATTACCCAGTGAAATGATATCATCCAGGACTTTTCTTTGTTGTGAGGTTGTTATTTATTTATCCACATTTGTTATAGGTGGGTTGACTTTTTCTATTTCTTCTAAGTCAATTTAGGTAGTTCATTCATTTCTAGAAAATTTTCATTTTCATTTAAGTTATCTAACTTATTGTTGTACAGATATTTACAGTGTTCTTTTATAATCTTTATTATTATTATTATTATTTATTTTCAAGGTCAGTAGTAATGTTCCCACTTTCATTTCTGACTTTATTTATTTGCATCTTCTCTCTAATTCTTTACCAGTCTAGCCAAGTTTTTTTTTTTTTTTCCCCCTTGATCTTTCAAACAATCAACTTCTGGTTTTGTTGATTCTCTCCATATTTTTTAAACCTTAATTTCATGTACCTCTCCTGTGATCTTTGTTATATTCTTCATTCTAATAGTTTTGAACACAGTTTGCTTTTCTTTTTCTAGGTCTTCAATTTGTAACGTGAGGTTATTGATTTCAGATATTTCTTCTTTTTCTAATGTAACTGTTCATCACTATAAACTTCTTTCTGAGCTCTGCCTTATCTGCATCCCTTAAGATTTGGTATGTTGTGTTTTCATTTTCATTCAAATCCAACTATTTTCTGATTTCAGTTTTGATATCTTTGACCCACTGATTATTTAATAGTATGTTGTTTAACTTTTACATATTTGTGAAATTTTCTGTTTTCAGTTTATTAATTTCTAATTATATTATATTGTGGTCAGATAAAATATTTGTCTGAACTAAATATTTATAAAATTTTTAGACTTGTTTTGTGACCTAACATATGGTGTATTCTGGAGAATGATCCATGTATAATGGGGAAGCTTGTGTAGTAAGCTGTTGTTGTTGAATGTAGTGTCCTAAATATGTCACTAGTAGGCTAGTTGGTTTATATTATTCTTCAAATTTCTATTTCCTTATTTATCTTCTAGAAGCACCATCATTTTAGGAAATGATTTATTGAAGTCTTAAACTATTATTGTAGAAGGGCCCATTACTTCCTTAAATTCTATCCCTGTTTGCTTCATGTGTTTTGAGCTCTGTGTTAGGTGGATATACATTTATAATTGTTAGATCTTCTTAATTGACATTTGTACTACTACATAATGTCCACCCTTGTCTCTTGTAAAAATTTTGATTTAAAGGTAATTTTGGTTTTTATTAATATAGCTATCACAGCTTTCTTTTTGTTACTATTTTCATCTGCTCTTTTTTTTTTTTGTTTTTTTCCCTCCTTTCACTTTCAACTCATTCATGGCTTTGGGTCTTAGGTGTATCTGTTGTAGATAGCAGAGAGCATAGATAGCGTATAAATGGGTTCTTTTTTTTTTTTTTTTACTTCAACCTGCCTAATTTATATCTTTTGATTGGAGCATTTAATCCATTTATAGTCAAAGTAATTTCTAATAAAGAAGAACTTACTTCTGCCATCCTGTTCTTCATTTTGTTTTATATTGTCCCTCATTTCTTAAAAAACTACCCTCTTGTGCTTAGCTGATTTTTTTTAATAGAATAATTTTAATTCCTTTCTCCTTACTTAGCTTTTTTCCTAGTTTGTTAAGGTACAGATGATTAGAAACCCTTCAACTTTTGTAATATGGTGCTTAGTAGCATAAAGTGTTTTCTAAGAACTGCTTTAATGTCATCCCACACATTTTATTATGTTGTGTTTTCATTATCCATTTTATGAAATGCTGGAACTTTTCAGAAATCTTTATTTCATTTAATTTTAATTTAATTCCATTGCATACCAGAAAACATAATTTGTATGATTAAAATATTTAAAATATATTGTGACTTTTTGAAAGATCAAAATATTGTTTGTCATCAAACCAAAAACCAAACTCACTGCCATCTAGTCAGCTCCAACTCACAGCAACCCCCATTGGCTTTCAGAGGCAGTAAACATTTATGGAAATAGATTGCCCAGTCTTCTTTCAATGGAGTGGCTGGTGGGTTTGAACTGCAAGCCTTCTGGTCAGCAGTCAAATGCCTTAGGCACTATGCTATCAGAGCACCTTATCATTTATCATAGTAAATATCAATTAGGTTAAATTGGTTTATTATATTGTTCAATTTTTTTATATATCTTTACTGCTTTTCTCTCTACTTGTTCTATCAATTATTGGCAAAGAAAAAGAAAATTTACTGCCATAGAGTAGGTTCCAACTCATAGTGAACCCTTTTGGGTCACCAAGGTGGTAAATCTTTAGGAAAGTAAATTGCACCATATTCCTTCCACGGAGTGTCTGGTGGGTTTGAACCACCAACTTGCTGGTTAGAAGTCATATGAGGGAGGCATATTTATTCTGAATATAATTGTGCATTTGGCTATTTCTCCTGAATACTCTCAGTTTTCAATTTATGTAGTCTTAAAATTGATTATTACATGTGAAATATTTAGAATTGTTATTCCTCCTAATAAATTAAACACTTTATCTATAAAATCACACTTTTACTTTCCATGGTAATATCCTTTGATCTGAAATCTACTTTGTGTGTTATTAGTATGGCCACTTTACTTTATTTTTATTTGACACTTAGTGTTAATATGTGTTTTAGTCTCCTATTGCATACTTAACAAATCACCAAAATATAGTATCTTAAAATAACACCCATTTATTATCTCAGAATTCCAGGCATGAGATGGTTTAGCAAGTTCTCTGCTCTGGGACTCATAAGGCAAGACTGTGTTTCTTCCTGAAGGCACTGAGTATGAATCTGCTTCCAAAACCGTTTAATTTATTGGCAGTATTTCTATGCTGGCTGTTGGCTGGGAATATTCTCACCGAAAGGTGAGGTTATCTTCATTCTTTGCCACATAACTTCCTTCTTTCATATTCAAGCTAGCAAGAGCAGGTTCAATTATTCTAATGCTTTAAATCTTTCTGATCATCCCTTCTGCATTATTCCTCTTCTGTTGCATTTTTTGTCTTCATTTAAATGTTCTTGTGATACATTGTGCCCACAGAGACAATCTAGGATAATCTCCTAATTTTGAAGTCAGCTATTTATTAGCTTAGTTATCAAGTGACATCTTTGATTTTTAAAGTACTAAAGAAGTCTTTCATAGCAGATTTCTCAATGCAGTACATTGATTTATTGACTCTTGCTTCCACAGATGTTGATAGTTGATCCAAAACTGAAATCTTTGACATCTTCAATTTTTCATCATTCATTTATCCTTAGTGTTTATTGATCCAGTATGAGATTTTCATTTTCTTTAGATTCAGGTGTAATCCATATTAACTAGTCTTTGACAGTAATCCGTAAGTGTTTCATGTAGTGTTCACTTTTGGCAAACACAGTTGTGTCATCTGCATATTTCAGGTTGTTAATAAGTTTTCTCCAATATTGATGCCATGTTATTTTAATATAGTCCAGTTTCTCTGATTATTTATTCAGCATACTGATTAAATAAATAATGTGAATAAAGGCAATTCTGCTGCAAAAGTTTCTGAGACATATAGTAACTTCTTGTTCTGTTTGAGTCAATGCCATTTGATCCATGTACATGCTCAGCATAAGCACAATGAAGTGTTTTGGAATTCACTTTCTTTGTAATATTATCCACAGTTTGTTATGATACATGCAGCAGGATTTCTTTGCATAGTTGACAAATGACAGGTAAATAAATAACATCTAGTATTTATTGCTTCACCCAAAATGATCTATCTGACATCAACAATGGTATCACTAGTTTCTCTTGCTCTTTTGAATCTAGCTTGAATTTCTCTCAGTTCCCCATCAATGTATGGCTGCCTTAATTTTTTAGATTATCTTCAGCAACAGTTTGCTAAAATATGACATTGATTGTATAAATCTTAATATTTTACTAACACCTGGTGTTTTAGCCAATTAAAATGCATAATACATATTCATATATAATATTTAATCATATTATTTCTGTGTTTTATTAATTAAATTTAAGAAAAGTGTTGCTTTGGTAACTTTATTTGATCCTTAATATATCTGGTGGAATTGGGAATAATTAAAATTAAATCACTTGCTCAATATCATAGTAAACTTAATGACTGAATCAGGGATATAAGTTATATGGGGAGATTTGGCAGAAACATTTCTCAGTGCATTAAACACTAAACTTGATTCTCCTAATCTGGTTAATTAAATAGTTTCTTCCTTAATGTAAAAAATTTTTAAATGCAGTCATTCATTAAAAAAAGGAAATACTTTTTTTTAACAAGAGATTGTACTTTTAAGTCTTGTAGTATTTTCACTGTCTAGTACTACATTTTCTTCTCACTTCCTTCTTGACGATAATTATTATAGTGTATGCTTTCAATGTCTAGAAAAGAATTGCCCTAATTATTAATCATAGTGTCATTTGGTTAATCTTGTTCTTTAATATGGTTACAGAGGTTGCTTTCACATTAAATTATTTAAATGATAAGTGGTGAATTATCGTATTTCTAATTAATTTCTAAAGCAAAGGCTTACTAAACCTTCCTAAAAATTATATACAAAAATCTTGATTTTAAGATTTCTATTACATTTATATGTGTATGCTTATATTATATATAGCTATTTATGTCTATCTGTATAAGCTCATATATGTGAATGGGAAGACATAACACAGACATGTAAACAGAAAGAAAATCTATTATGGCAATAATTTGATCATACACAGTATAATACTTTTATTTGTCATCTCCTTCATATGACATGTTTCAATATTAGCTTATTTATACATTTCAATCATATCAGGAAAATATTATTTTTCTATTTCATAACATGTGAACCTAAGAAAGGTTAATGAACTGTCATACAGACAATAAACTCATTGCAGTGGTCCCACTTAATTTTACAGCTCATGCTGTTCCCATTTCACTTCACTCCAAGGGAACAGAATCTTAGTTACTGCATTTCAACAAATATGTATAGAGTGCTAATAGTTATTAAGCATTCTAATGAACACAATTTGAGAAACAATTATCTTAAATCCACAGTTATTATTTTCACATGTTGTATGCTACAGCTAAAGCAAATTATTTCTACTTTGCAATAGTATCACATTCTCAGCACCTGTAAGAATTTTATTTTTCTACCTTTCTATGCTTCAGTGTAACAAATGAATAAGATTAGAAGTTGATCTCATTTGGAGAAAAGTACATAGATAATCTTCTGAATATCTATGTATTCATCCAAGTAAGTGGAGGGAAGAACCTAGGCCCTACTCCCACCAGGAAGGAAAGCAGGGGAAAGAGAAGCCAGAGGCAACAGCAGAGCAGAGCAACAGCCAGGCATCCAGGTAAGGAGAGGGAGGGACACTGACCCCACCCCCACCAGCCAGGAAAGCAAGGGAAAGAGAATCCACAGACATAACAGAGCAAAGCAGCCACCAGGCATCTGGGTAAGGGGAGGAAAGGACTGAGGCCCCACCCCCATCAGCCAGGAAAGAGGTGGAAAGAGAAGCCAGAAGTGAAGACAGAGCAGAGCAGTGCCAGGGATACAGGTAAGAGGAGGACAGAAAAGTTCTGAACAGCTAAGTGAGACAAAATTGTCTGTCAGTTTGTTGTACTATTGTGGCTTGAGTGTTTCTGTGAGGCTTGAAGGTGTGCCACTGGTATTTCAAGTGCTGAAAGGGTTGTACATGGTGCACAGGTTTCAATGAAGCTTACAAACTGAGACAGAGTAGGAAGAAGGAAGAGGCCATGCACTTCTCAAAGAATTGGCCAAAGGAAACCTTATGAATAGCAGAGAAACACAGTCTGATGCATTACTGTGCAACCTTGTGAATAGCCTGGAAACATTATCTAATACAGTGCAGGGCAATGAGCCCCTTAGGTCAGAAGGCTTTCAAAATATGACTAAGAAAGAGGTGCATTATCAGAGTAGGATCAACCTTAATGATATGAACAGAGTAAAGCTTCTGAGATCTCCATTTGCTGATGTGGCATAACTCAAATTGAGGAGAAACAGCTGCAAACATCCATTAATAATCAGAACATGGAATATACAAAGTATGAATCTAGGAAAATTGGTAGTTGTAAAAAATGAGATGGAATGTGTAATGATTGGTATCCTAGGTGTTAGTGAGCTGAAATGGACCAGTTTTGGCCATTTTGAATGATACAACCACATAGTATACTATGACACTATGCCAGAAATGACAATGTAAAGAGGAATGGCATGGCATTCATCATCACAAAGAATGTTTCAAGATCTGCCTTGAAGTACAATGCTGTCAGTGATAGGATAATATCCATATCCCTAAAAGGAAGACCAGTTAATATGACTATTACTCCAATTTATGCACCAACTACCAAAACCAAAAATGAGAAAATTAAAGAATTTTATCAACTTCTGCAGCCTGAAGTTGACGAAATGTGCAATCAAGGTGTGTTAATTATCACTGGTGACAGGAATGCAAAAGTTGGAAACAAAGAAGAATCACCAGTAGTTGGAAAATTTGGCCTTGGCGACAGAAATAATTCTGGAGATCACATGATAGAATTTTCCAACACCAACAACTTATTCATCACAAATACCATTTTTCAACAACACATACAATAGCTATACACATGGACTTCACCAGATGAAGTACATAGGAATCAGATTGGCTACATCTGTGGCAAGAGGCGATGGAAAAGCTCAATATCTTCAGCCAAAATAAGGCCAGGGGTCGATTGTGAAACAGACCATCTACAACTCATATGAAAGTTCAACTTGAAGTTGAAGACAATTAAAACAAATCCACAAGAACCAAAATATGACCTTAAATATATCCCTCCTGAATTTAGAGACCATCTCAAGAATAGATTTGTTGCATTGAACACCAATGACTGAAAACCAGAAGAATTGT
>NW_006922235.1:609127-610423 GCF_000298275.1 Orycteropus afer afer
AAAGATGTTTACTTGTGTTTTATTGACTATGCAAAAGCATTTGACTGTGTGGATCATAACAAACTGTGGATAATATTGAGAAGAATATGAATTTCAGAACACTTAATTGTACTCAAGAGGAACCTGTACATAGACCAAGACGCTGTCATTCAAACAGAACAAGGAAACACTGCATGGTTTAAAATCAAGAAGGGAGTGCATCAGGATTGTATCCTTTCACCATACTTATTCAATATATAAACTGACCAAATAATCAAAATAATCCAAGAAGCTGGACTATATGAAGAAGAATGTGGCATCAACTTGCAATATGATGACAACACACTTTGCTTGCTGAAATTGAGGATGACTTGAAGCACTTACTGAGGAAGATTGCAGAAAACAGTCTGGAGTATAGAATACATATCAATATAAAGAAAACAAATATTCTCACAACTTGATGTATAAGCAACATCATGATAAATGGAGAAAAGATTGAAGCTGTCAAAGACTTCACATCTCTTGGCTCTACAATCATTGTCAATGGAAGCAGCTGTCAGGATGGACACCAGACACCGCATAGCACTGGACAAGTCAGCTGTAAGGAACTTCTTTCAAGTGCTGAGAAGCAGAAATATCTCCATGAAGACTAAAGTGCACTTTAAACAAGCCATGATATTTTCAATCACTTCATATGCATGTGAGAGCTGGACAGTGAATAAAGAAAACAAAAGAATTGATGTTTTTGAGATGTGGTGTTGGTGAAGAATGTTGTAAGTACCATGGACTGCTAAAAGAATTAGCAAATCTGTCCTGGAGGAAGTGCAGCCAGAATGTTCCTTAGAAGTGAGAATGGCCAGACTTAGTCTCACCTACTTTGCTCATGTTGTCAAAGAGACCAATCCCTGGAGAAGGATGTCAGCCTCTTTAAGGTGGAGTGTCGACGAGGGAGGGGAAGGCTCTCAATGAGACGGATTCACACAGTGGCTGTGGCTATGGGGTCAAGTATAGAGGGGATTGCGGGGCTGACCTGGGACCATGCAGTATTTCATTCTGCTGTGCCTAGGGTCACTATGAGTCGGAAACGACTTGGCACATAACAACAACAACAACAAATCTTCTGACATTATCTCCCAGGAACAACTATATTTATGTTTCTTCACACTACTAAAACAAACTCAAAAAGTATGGTATAGAGAGGCGGGGCAAGATGGCGGACTTGGCAGAAGGATTGCACAGACCCTCTTCAACAAAGAAAAGGGAAACCAATTAACACAGACACAGAAGATAATCTTGGACCCCTGAGCCTTGAAGGAA
>NW_006922235.1:622224-622926 GCF_000298275.1 Orycteropus afer afer
TTTTTCTATTTTTATTTTCCTTCCATATTCATCCATAATTGTAAGATAAATATGGTAGGTAAGGACTTATCTTTATTGTGAGAATGAGACTAGATTACCTTTAAATCCACTTCTTAAAATCTTCCAAATATTTGTAAAATGAGGACAATATTGATTCTGTGCCATCTGGAAATTGCTTCTGGTACTCTGGGCATGAAAAGAACAGATAATGTATTTGAGAAGTCTGGATTGAGATGTGTGGAGAAAATAGAAATGCAATTTTCATTCATAGTCTGAGTTTTTAACTGGTTAGAAACTAATGACCAGAAAAGCAATTTTTAAGAACTTTGGCTTTTGAGAAGATAATTGTCTTTTAGTTCTTTCTTCTGATTTTTCTATTTACATATATTCCTTTGTCTGTTTCAATGTCTTCCTTTCTTCAAAAGTTTTTCATTGCCTCACATTTTTTTGGTATTTTTATCTTGGATTTTCAAAAATATTTTAATGTACACTGTTTGACTCATGCTTTTCTCAAGGAACTCGGTTCACATTCTCTTCTTATATTTTTGTTCTGGCTACTTTAGGTGAAGACCTTACCCCCAAAGAGTTCCATTTGCTGGGACACTAATCTTTGCTGAGCAATAATTAGGTTCTCACCCCTGTGCAATAAAGAAAAGAGACTATATATTGATTTAAGAATGAATGAAATAAAATTAAAGCAAA
>NW_006922235.1:623071-624391 GCF_000298275.1 Orycteropus afer afer
TCCTCTAATAGATCTTAAGTTCCCAGAAAACAAGTCATGCCTTATTACTCTCTATATTCTTAACACTTAACTTTGAATTTCTCCAGAAGAAATTCAAAATACTGACAACAAATCCATTTCCAGACAAATAATAGTTATAGTTTTTCAAAGGAAAATTATAGTTTGAAGGAGTGACTCCTTGGGTAGAGTTGAAAAGGAGGAGATGAGACTAATTTATTTCTTTCTCTTTTCAGAATGACCATTGTTCTGGATCCCAAGATAAATAATTTTATCTATCTATCTATTGATCTATCACTCTACTGATCAATCTACCATCTATCTATCTATCTATCTATATCTCTCTATCTCTCTATCATCTCTCTCTCTCAACTATTATCAACTATCTCTCTTTCCTCTTTCTCTAATGGAGTGGTAAGAATGGGAGAACTGGGCTATATCATGAAGAGTCCAGACAAAAAGGGCAGAATAGGCTCTTCTGCTCCACTATTACATTAGGCTTTGTTTAAAGGATTAAAGAAGAGTTTTCTTTTCTTTTCTTTTCTTTTAATAGCATAATCCACAATGCTATTTCTAAAATCTAGGTGCTGATTTGGTCTAACCCTCTAGAAATAACATAAAGGAAGTACATAATCTGACTATACATACAGAGATCAAATATTACTATTGTTAGGTGCCAATGAGTCATCTCTGACTCATACAGCTGAATGAACCACTGCCCAGTCCTGTGCCAGCTTCAGGATCCCTATTATACCAGAGTTAATTGTTTCACCCACCATGTCAATCCATCTTGTTGAGGGTCTTCTTCATTTTTGTTGACCTTCCACTTTACCAAGC
Organism: Orycteropus afer afer; assembly: GCF_000298275.1. Lineage (NCBI taxonomy): Eukaryota > Metazoa > Chordata > Mammalia > Tubulidentata > Orycteropodidae > Orycteropus > Orycteropus afer. Next base: position 623,906 of record NW_006922235.1, read on the forward strand.
AAGATATCCTTCTCCAGGGAATGGTCCCTTCTTACAATATGACCAAAGTAGAAGACACAAAGTCTGGCCTTCTCATTTCCAAGGAGCACTCAGGCTGCACTTCTTCCAGGACAGATTTGTTAGTTTTTTTAGCAGTCCATAGTACTTTCAGCATTCTTCATCAACACCACAACTCCAAAGCATTGACTCTTCAGACTTCCTTATTCATTGCCCAGCTCTCATGTGCACATGAGGCAATTGAAAATACCGTGGCCGGTGTCATGCACAACTTAATCTTCATGGAGATACCTTTGCTCTTCAGCACTTGAAAGAGGTACTTCATAGCCTATTTTCCAAGTGCTATACGTTGTCTGATGTCTTGCCTGCTGCTTCCATTGGTGTTGTTTGTAGAACCAAGCAATGGGGTCTTTGACAGCTTCAATCTTTTCTCCATTTATAGTGATGCTGCTTATTGGTTCTATTGTGAGGATTTTTTTTTTTTTTTTA
>NW_006922235.1:624821-630640 GCF_000298275.1 Orycteropus afer afer
TCATTCTGCCACCTCATCTGAATCCAGATTGCATTTCTAGAAGTTCTCTGTCAATATACTGTTGTAACTGTTTTTGAATTATCTTCAGTAATATTTTACTTGCATTTGAATTAATGATATTATTTGATAATTTCCACATTCTGTGGAATTGCCTTTCTTTGGAATGGGTACAAATATGGATCCTAAGGTAAAAAAAAAAAATAGATAAAAAATAAAACAGCAAACACATCTCATGAAACTAGAAAAAATGAGAGTGAGTTATGGTTTTAGGATATTCAGTAGCAATGAGAGTACTATTCTGTGACAATGATTTGTTACAAATTAAGTGTTCAATTCATTTGATTGGGCATCAGGCACTCCTATCATTCCTTACATATTATTCATAATTGCTATGAAGAAAGAACAGTCAGACAAGGAAAAGAAAGATCACAAATGCTAGGTGGTAGAGGTAGGGTTTGCTGCATCAAGTAGAAAAAAAGTATGTAACAGTATTCGTGATAAGACTTCCAGTAAGATGCTGAAATAGGCAGACAAGCTACACAGATCATCTTCAACAAAGAAAAGGGAAACCAATTGACAGAGGTACAGAAGATAATCCAGGAGCCCTGAGCTTTGAAAGGAAGTATGCAGAAGTGGATTGGGCACCAACTAGTGCAAAAACCTGAATGAAAACAGTGTGTATGCAGATGAATAGAGCTACAGATTGCCAGCTCCTCTGATGGCATCAACAGCCTGAATATATCCAAGTGGTGTTGCAATCTGAGAATTGACCTAAAGATCAGCCCTGGTTGCCAAGGCCTGCAGAGACAACTGCACTGGTGGTCTCTGACTAAGAAGGGAAATAGCAAGGAGGGAGATAACTTGAGCTATAGATTTTAGCTGTCTGGAAGTCATAGCTACTTTGAATATTTAGAAGTGGTGGCAATTTTGGATATTTAAACTGTCCAGGGATGCAACCATTTTTAAAGTTTACAAGGGGTGGCCATTTTGGATATTTAAAGTGACAGCATTCTCCTTTAGATTCCAAAGATCTAAGAATAGGATCCATTTGCCAAGGAAGGCAGGGCCATATGGGATGTTGACAATGTGAAAGGAGACAGATGGTAAGTGCATAAGTGTTCCCAACTAAAGTATAACACACATGATGACATAACCCAGAAACAAAACCAGGTATGGAAGTATCCAAAGTAAATAAGCCAAGAAGACTGTAAACCAGAGACATCAATTGACAAGAGAGGGCAACTACAATACAAAAAGAGGGAAAAATTGTGTAGTTACAGAACTAAATGATAGGGAAGTCAAGACAACTACAAGATAGAATGGAATGTTTTAAACCTGGGAAGAAAATCATAAATCACAGAATAACCTCAAAGAAAAATGATAAACCTGCACATCAAAATAAAAAGAAACCCACACAAATATTTTGCAATTACTAAACCAATAGCAATGAAGGAAGTGATAACAAAATTCATAAATAAAATGACCTTATCACAGAAAAACTATATGGAACAAAGAAATCAGCAACATCATGAAAAAACACATAACAAAATGACAGCAACAAATTTACTCTTGTCAATAATTATACTGAACATCAGTGGATTAAATGTATCATTCCAGTGATGGAGTGTTGCAGAATGATTAAGAAAGCATTACCCATCAATATGCTGTCTACAAGAGACACATCTTGGAGACAAAGATAAAAATAAACTAAAAATGAAAGGTGCAAAAAGATATATCAAGCAAATGACAACCATAAAAGAGTAGGAGAGGCCATATTAATTTTTGACAAAATTGACTTGGAGACAAAACCCACTGTAAGAGACAAGGAAGGACGTTATATAATGATTAAAATATACGTGGAACAAGAGGGTTCATAACTATAATAAATATCTATAGACCCAATGAAAGAACCCCAAAGTACATAAACCAGACTTTAACAGAACTGAAAAGACAAATAGATGACTCCACTGTCATAGTAGGAGACTTTAATATGCCACTTTTAAACAAAGAGAGAACAATTGTAAAGAAACACAACAAAGACACAGAAGAACTAAACAATGCAATCCACCAACTTGACCTTATAGACACCTACAGAGCCTTTACTCAAGAACCATGCAATATACATTCTTTTCCAGTGCACAGGGAACATTCTACATGATAGGCCATATGTTAGACCACTAAGCAAGCTTCAATAAATTTAAAAACATAGAAATACTGCAAAGCATCTTTTCAGATTTCAATGCTGTAAAATTATAAATCAACAATAGGAAGATAAATGGAAAAAGAGCAAATCCATGGAAACTGAACAACACCCTCCTTAAGAAAGAGTGGGTAACAGAAGAAATTTAAAAAAAAAAATGAAATTTAAAAATTACTTGAATCAAATGAGAATGAAATCACAACATATCAAAATCTTTGAGACACAGCAAAAGCAGTCACCAGAGGCCAATTTATATCCATAAATGCACACATCAAAAAAAAAAAAAGGAGCCAAAATCAACACTTTAACCCAACATCTCCAACAATTACAAAAAGAGCAGAAAATAAAGCCTACAGTCACCAGAAAAAAAGAAATAATAGATATGAGCAGAAATAAATGAAACAGAAAACAGAAAGACAATAGGAAAAATCAGTAAGACTAGAAGTTGGTCCTTTGAAAAGATTAATAAAATAGACAAACCACTGGCAAACTTAACAAAGGAAAAGAGGGAGAGAATACAAATAATATGAATAAAAAATGAACAACAGAACCAACAAAAATTAAAAGGATAATATCAAGATACTATGAAGAACTATACTACAATATATTTGAAAATCTAGAAGAAATGGACAGATTTCTAGAAACATACTTGCCAAAAGGACAAGGAGCCTGCACCTTCTGAGCTCTAACCCCACAAAAGGAAGACAGAATCATTATCAGTAGCCCAAGGCCTAGTCTTGCCAGGCCAGACATGCTGCCTTCCACTAGCCCTTTCACCAACTGTTCCTCCTGCAGCATCCACCACCTCTCTGCTGGGTTCAATAATTAGCTGCAGTGGCCACACAGAAATCACAGATTATGGGGTTTATTATGGAAGCAAGAGGCTACAATTCAAGTTCAGGAAGATGCTTAATCTCTCTCATCCCACATTCTCTCAGCTGACAGTCTTTTTCAGTCAGCAGTGAATGTCTCTCAGTGTCTCTCTCACCAGTGCATGGCTCTTGCATCTCTCTTAGCAACTTTGTTTGCTGGAACTGCTCTTTGAAATCTTCTGTTCAGCTCTTTGATATTGTCATTTCTTCCATTTGCTTTAGCTACTCTCCACTCAAGGGCAAGCTTCAGAGTCTCTTCTGTCATCCATTTTGGTCTTCTTTTCTTGTCTTTTTAGTGACCTCTTGCTTTCTTCATGGATGATGCTCTTGATGTTCTGGTTTTCGGTCATTGGTGTTCAATGCATCAAATCTCTTCTTTGGATGGTCTCTAAATTCAGGAGAGATATATTCAAGATCATATTTTGGCTCTCATGGACTTGTTTTAATTGTCTTTAACTTCAAGTTGGACTTGCATATAGTCTTTTCCACAATCAGCTCCTGGCCTGGTTTTTGCTGAAAATATTGAGCTTTTCCATTGCCTCTTGCCACAGATACAGTCAATCTGATTCTTGTGTGTTCCATCTGGTGACATCCATGTGTACAGCTGCCATTTGTGTTGTTGAAAAATGGTATTTGCAATGAATAAGACATTGGTATTGCAAAATTCTACCATCCCATTCCAGCATTATTTCTATCACCAAGGCCAAATTTTCCAACTACTGGTGATTCTTGTTTCCAACTTTTACATTCCATTCACCAATGATAATTAACACATACTGATTGCATGTTCGATCAATTTCAGACTACAGAAGCTGATAAAAATCTCCAGTTTCCTCATCTTTGGCTTTGGCGGTTGGTGCATAAATTTGAATAATAGTCATATTAATGGGTCTTCCTTGCAGGCGCATGGATATTAACCTATCACTGACAGCACTGTACGTCAGGACAGATCTTGAAACATCCTTTGTGATGATGAATGCCATGCCATTCCTCTTTAAACTGTCATTCCTGGCATAGTAGATCATATGGTTATCTGATTCAAAATGGCTAATACCAGTCCATTTGTGCTTACTAATTCCCAAAATATTTATCATTATGTATTCCATTTCATCTTTTTCTACAAATTCTAATGTTCCTAGATTCACACTTCTTACATTCCACATTCTGATTATTAATGTATGTTTGCAGCTGTTTCTTCTCATCTTGAGATGTGCCACATCAATTAATGAAGATCTCAAAAACTTTACTCTATCCATGTCATTAATTAAGGTCATCTCTACTTTGAGGAGGCAAGTGATCCTTAGTCTTATTTTGAGTGCCTCCCCACTTGAAATGCTTACATTCTGGTAGTATATCAAACAATTTTCCTCTGCTATTTTTATGGTTTTCAGTGGCCAAATTTTTCACACGTGTACCTCCATGTCTTTATTCTTAGTCAGTTTAGAAGCTCTGCTGTAACCTGTCTACTGTGGATGGTGACCATGCTGTTACTTAATATATCAGTGACATAGATTCTAGTATCACAATAACACACAAGCCACCACAGTATGACAAAATGACAGGTAAGTAATGAATACTATATATATATATATAATTATACATATAGTTTTTTTTTTTCTGTCATTAATGTATTTTCTTCCAGTCTTACCCACTACTTACACAGAATTAAAAAGCAAATGAAACATAAATACATTAAGAAAAAATGCAAAATCTGTGGAAAGTTAGGTTCAGAGTTTTAAAATAAGTAAAGTATATGTTACAAAAACACATAAAAGTGTAGAATGACCTATTCTCGTGTACTAGTTCTCTTACTTTCAGAATAACTCTTCCTTTTAGGATAAAGGTGTATGTAGCTTATTACCCAGAAAACGAAGGGCAGAGAGAGACCTTGTTGTTCTTTTAACTCTTACAAAAGTATTATTAACCTGTGTAGCAATTTTCTTACCAATAGCACTATTGCCATCCAGCTCATATAGTTGTTGTGAAATATATAGAATATAGAGAGGTATAAACTGTATATTAAAACAAAACAAAACAAAAAGTTAAAATGAGAGTATTTCTAGCCCTGAGCTTATCATGGACACTGAAAGCCTTTAAGTGCTTTGTGTTCACATACTGAAAAGTAAGTTCCTGACTTATGTGGATGACTTTAAGATAATACTATGAAAATCTGTTCTTCCTTATTATCTTGTCTCCATCTCACTTTTTATTACATATTTACAACTGATTTATTATTTCTTCTTCCTCCTTAATCAATGATATTTCCTCAATAAAAAGTGGGTAAAAATTCAGAATTTTCTCTTTTTAATACTAAATGGTTTTGTAATTTTCTTTTGCTGTTTTACCAATAAACAATAATGTCAAGTTACAAAATGATAATGTCTGTGTTGAAAATAAAGACTTATGACCACTTACATTTCATCATTTTTGGTATTTTTCCAGTAGATACTTTAGTGTCTTGTTATGAGCAATAAAGTTTCTGCAATTTTAAGAATAAGAACATGGACATTATGAATTGGACTACATAAAATCTCACAATGCCAAAGATATACAACTTCCATTCTAGGAAACTTTCTGTGACTAAGTGTGAGTTTAAGGGATGAAAAATTCATCAATTAAAGCATCTTTAAATGCTGACATTAAAAGAGATTTTAGAGATTAACTAGTGCAATTAATTGCCATTGTTGTTGTTGTTGTTAAGTGCTGTCGAGTCGTTTCTGACTCATAGCGACCCCATGCACAGCAGA
>NW_006922235.1:631350-643085 GCF_000298275.1 Orycteropus afer afer
CAGCTTCTTGGATTATTTGCTCAGCATATAGATTGAATAAGTGTGGAGAAAGGATACAACCCTGACACACTCCCTTCTTGATTTTAAACCATGTACTGTTCCCTTGTTCTGTTTGAAGGACAGCCTCCTGGTCAAGGTACAGATTCCTCATGAGTCCAATCAAGTGCTCGGGAATTCCCGTTCTTCTCAATGTTATCCATAATTTGTCATGATCCACACAATCAAATGACTTTGCATAGTCAATAAAACACAAGTAAACATCTTTCTGGTTTAATTGCCATTAGTTTCACCATTTTCTTTAGAAAGCTAATACAGAATAAGGAAGGAATTAAGCATTTTGGATGAAAATTAATATGAATTTGATCTGAGGTTCCATTATTGGTTGAACAATCGCTCTCAGAAAGATCATCACAAGGCCAGTCCCCATGAGGCAGAGGTTAAAGATGTGCCAAATATCCAAACTACCATGCCACTCCATCATTTCAGACATTAACTGCCTCCTCCCAGTAATTTTCCCCATCTTAGGGTTCTGTATTTCATTGTAACACCTTCCAGAACTCACAGACACCCGAGGGATCATTTCACGTAGTAGTGGTGGAGGCTGGCAGGCTGGAGAGTCCCAGGTATGTGAGTGGGTCTGGAGGATCCTCCCAATTTTCCAGGTTTGATGAACCTCGATCAGCAGATCAGATGATGGCTGCTGTCCCAAATCCAGGGGTCAGATGAGGATGAGCCAAACACAGAACTAGAGTAAGAGGAAGGTGAAATTTTCCAGATTTGTAGGTATACCCTCAAGGACGCTAAGGGTAGTGATTTGAATTATACCCTCCACCAAGGCAGAACTCAAGATACATTCCACCTGTGTTGCTCCAAAAGAAGTAACACAAGTGAATGGCTATAACAATCAGCAGCTCAAGGCAAATCCCACCACAGAGTCAATTGCCAGTCATTATAGGGAACAATTACTACTAGCTGCCCAGCCAAGTTGACACCCAACCTTAACTAGCACACCTCCCCAAACAAATATGGATAATGAGATTTACAATACATCACAGAATGGAGGACAATGGCTAGAAGGGCCACATCAAGCAATTAACCACAATTATGAGTCAGCATTTAACAGGACAAATCATTTATCTTCTTCATTTCCAAATTTTTTATGTATAGAAAGGAAATGACAAAGCCTAATTTTAAGCCAGTTGTGGAAATTATTAACACATTATTTATATAAGCCCTTATAACTTGTTTAATAATAATTTTAAAAATCTTTAACAATTTATTGTGTTATATAGTCTACAAAGCTATTGTAACACACAATATTTTATAAAAAGTATATAAAAAGCATTAAAACAATAGGTAACTTTTCTGGACTGTTTGATACAGGACAGATGCTGTGCTAATCATTTTACATCCATTATCTCACTTCATTCTTTCAATATAGGCATTATTATATCAACCCTGATCCAGAGATAAGGAAACAATGTTAGAGAGATTAAGTCATTGACACTTACTATCAAGTGGCAGAACAGAATTTAAAATCATATTATTGACATCAAAACCTGGGTGAATAACCCTACACAATATTGTCCATTGAACAACTTAACTGAATTAAGCCAGCATATTAATCTCACATAGATGACACCAAGTTTGGATAACTTGAGTGGAAATTTTATTACCTGTACAAATGGGAAAGTTTGAAAGAGTCAAAATGCATTCAAAGGCTGTAAAATCTTCCTGCAATTTGAAAACTGTAGAAGAATGGATAGATCCTCTTGTCCAATCAATTTTCAACAGCATCATATTCATCAGTACATTTAAGAAGGTATATATGATGCTGAAAATAGCTTTGCTGTTACTGAGAGAATATAGTTTTAATTAATAACATTAAGATATGTTGTTAACATTCAATTATCTAGAGGTTTCTTAAAGTGTTATTTTATTAAAAAATATAGATATTTTTGGTATGATATAACACTTTATATAAAGTATGTATTTAATTTGAATTTACTTTTTTAAGATTGTAATTTATTGACCTGCAGTTCACTGACATTGCATTTCCAAATAAAATAAAACTTGCTAGTTCATAAAAGAATTCTATTGCATAAAAAAATGCCATGGCATAATATATACTTAGTAGTGATTGCAATTATATATTTATGGTATTTTGGTACCCTGTTTATTATATATTCTGTTGATATACTTCCTTTGGCTACATTATTGTAGCATTTTGTGCAATTTTTGGATAAAGCATACATAACTGTAAAGACCTAGGTATCATCAAGATATTTCCTGTCTTCAAAATTCTTCAATTTTAAAACTAATTTATTTATTTCTTATGACATTGGTTGGATTCCACAGGGAGCAAACTTTGAGATGGTGATTAGTGTGGAAGGGTTCTAGTTATCAACATTCTTAGTTATTAACAGAAATGTTGTAGATTAAAATCCATCTAGAGTTTCCTGGAATTCATCATCACAAAGAATATTGCAAGATCTATCCTGAAGTACAATGCTGTCAGTGATAGGGTAATACCCATATGCCTGCAAGGAAGACCAGTTACTACTACTATTATTCAAATTTACATAACCACCACCAAAGCCAAAGATAAGGAAATTGAAGATTTTTAACAACTTCTGCAATCTGAAATTGACTGAACATGAAATCAAATTGATTATCACTGGTGAATGGAATACAAAAGTTGGAAACAAGGGAGAATCATGAGTAACTGGAAAATATGGCCTTGGTGATAGAAATTATGATGGAGATTGCATGATAGAGTTTTGTAAGACCAATTACTTATTCATTGTAAATATCTTTTTCAACAACACAAACAGTGGCTATATATGTGGACTTCACTAGATGGAGTACACAGAAATCAGATTGACTACAACTGTGGCAAGAGGTAATGGAGAGGATCAATATCTTCAGTTAAAACAAGGCCAGGAGCTGATTGTGGAACAGACCATCAACTGCTCATATGCAAGTACAAGATGAAGTTGAAGACAATTAAAAGAAGTCCATAAGTAGGCAAAAAAAAAAAAAAAAGGTGGGGACCAGGTTTGCTGGTCCAATGGAGCCTGGTGGAACCACTGAGACTATGACCCCTAGCTGCCCTTCAGGTCTGGAATTGAACCCACACCTGTGGTTTCCAGCCAAACAAAGTACAGGCATGTGAGTTAAACCTTTACCTCAAGTAGACACACACCCTGGAGAGAACAATCATGAGAGAAGGAAGGACTGCTTATGCACAGGGAGACAGCTCAGGGTGCAGAAGAATATGAAGGGATGGACACTGGGAAGAGGTAACTATAGGGAGGAAGTGGGAGGGGAGCTGTTGCATTGTAAATTTTGGTCAATGACATGAGACAAATTATATGTGAACTGCTGTATGAAAAGTGAATTTACTCTGTAAATTTTCACCCAAATCAAAATAAAATTAAAAAAAAAAAAAAAAAGTCCATGAGAGCCAAAATTTGATCTTGAATATATCCCTCCTAAATTTAGAGACCATCTAAAGAATAAGTTTGGTGCTTTGAACACCATTAAAACCAGAAGAATTATGGGATGACATCAAGAACATCATCCACGAAGAAAACAAAACATCATTAAAAGGATAGGAAGGGAAGAAAAGGTCAAAATGGATGTCAGAAGAGACTCTGAAACTTGCCCTGGAATGGAGAGTAACTAAAGGAAATGGAAGAAATGACAAGATGAAAGAGCTGAACAGATTTCAAAGATCAGCTTGAGAAGACAAAATCAATTATTGCAATGAAATGTGCAAGCACATGGAATTAGAAAAACAAAATGGACAAACACACTTGGCATTTCTCAAGCTGAAAGAACTGAAGAAAAAACCCAAGCCTCAAGTTGTAATATTGAAATATTCTATGGATAAAATATTAAAAGCTGTAAGAAACATAAAAAGAAGATGGAAGGACTACAGAGTGACTATATCAAAAAAGAACTGGTCTATATCCATCCATTTCAGGAGGGGGCATATGATCAAGAACCAGTGGTATTGAAGGAAGAAGTTGAAGCTGCACTGAAGGAACTGGCCAAAAAAAAAAACGGCTCCTGAAATTGACAGAATACCCATTGAAAAAGGCACTCAATCAGTTATGCCAAGAAATTTGGAAGACAGCTACATGGCCAACTGACTAGAAGAGAGCCATATTTGTACCCATTCTAAAGAAAGATGATCCCACAGAATGTGGAAATTATAGAACAATATCATTATAATCACAAGAAAATAAGATCTTACTGAAGATAATTCAAAAACAGTTGCAACAGTATATTGACAGAGAACTTCCAGAAATGCAAGCTGGATTCAGAAGAGGATGTGGAATGAGGAATATCATCGCTTATGTCAGATGGATCATGGATCAAAGCAAAGAATACCAGAAAGATGTTTACTTGTGTTTTATTGACTATGCAAAAGCATTAGACTATGTGGATAACAAATTATGGATAACATTGAGAAGAATGGGAATTCCAGAACACTTGATTGTACTTGCAGTGGTTATGTTTGTGTGTCAACTTCTCTGGGCTTGGTTGAGTGGCTGGGAAGCTGGTGGTAGTTATTCCCCATGATGAGACTGGCAATCAACTCTATGTTGGGATCTACCACAAGTAGCTGAGTAGCTGCCTTTGGGTTGTGGTCTGCTTCCTGTATATAAGGAGAAGCCTTAGGGATAGTCTCCAGCTTATGACACAGTTGGACTCTTCATGTAGCTCTGTTGTTGTTCAGCAGCCTCCCATGCTCTGCCAATCTTGGGACTTACAATAGACTTTAATGGCCTGCCATGTGGTTTGGTAACATCAGGACTGTGCCTTTTTACTTGTCAACCTTGGGCTTCTCAGCCTCAGCAGCCACCAGCTGTCTGAGTGAAGAAAAGCCTCTAGCTCCATGGGCTGGGAATGGGGGGCAGAGATGGACCCCAAGGTTGAGGGGCTTTCACCAAGCCCCAAGCCCCTGGTACTGTGAACATAGACTTAAATCCTCCAAACTGTAAGAGAATAAACTCCTATTTTTAAAGGTCATCTCATTTGTGGTATATTTCTGTCAGAGTGGCACTAGGTAATCAGAAGAGTACTTATCAGGAACATGAACATAAACAGGAAGCTGTTGTTTGAACAGAACAAGGAAATACTGCATGGTTTGAAGTCAGGAAGGGAGAGCATCAAGGATACATACTTTCACCATACTTGTTTAATCTGTATGCTGAGCAAGTAATCCAAGAAACTATATTATATAAGAAGAGCATGGCATCAGGATTGGAGGAAGACTCATTTACAACCTATGACCCACTGATGACACAACCTTGCTTGCTGAAAGTGAGGATGACTTGAAGCACTTACTGATGAAGATTCAAGACTACAGTCTGCAGTATGGATTACACTTCAACATAAAGAAAACAAAACTCCCCACAATGGACCAATAAGCAGCATCATGATAAATGGAGTAAAGACAGAAGTTGTCAAAGACTTCATATTACTTGGTTCTATAATCAACGTCAATGGAAGCAGCAATCAAGACATCAGAAGATGCATTGCATTGAACAAATCTGCTGCAAAAGGCCTCTTTCAAGTGCTGAAGAGCAAAGATGTCTCCTTGAAGACTAGGCTGCAGCTAATCCAAGTCATAGTATTTTCAATTGCCTCATACACGTGAGAGCTGGACAATGAGTAATGAAGACCAAGGAGTCATCAATGCTTTTGAGTTGTGTTGGTGAAGAATGCTTAAACTACCATGGACTGCTAAAAGAACTAAAAAATCTGTCTTGGAGGAAGTGCAGCTGGAATGTTCCTTGTAAGCGAGAATGGCCAGACTTTGTGTCACATACTTTGGTCATGTTGTCAGAAGGGACCATTCCCTGGAGAAGGATATTGTGCTTTGTATAGTAGCAGGTCAATGAAAAAGGGGAAGGCCCTTAATGAGATAGATTGACACAGTGACTGTAATGAAGGGCTCAGGTATAGCAAGGATGGTGAGGCTGGAACAAGACTGGAAAGAATTTCATTCTGTTGTGCATAGGGTCTCTATGAGTCAGAGATGACGGCACCTAAAAACAACAACAACAGAGTTTCCTAAGAAGAAAGACCTGGTTATCTACTTCCCAAAACTCAATCATTACAAACTCTGCAAAGCACAGTCTTACTCTGACACACATGAGATCCCCATGAGTTAGAATTGACTCAATGGCAATTGGTACTGATATAAAAGTCTGCATTCTCAGCCTAGCCTTTCCACCAATCATCTGTCCTAAACAAACCACTCAATTTCTGTATCTTTCTCAGCATTTGTAAGATTGTTAGTCCCCAAAATTTTTGTGTAGAAAATTATTTTTAAAACATGTTTTAATTATCTTTTACATATTTTTACAGAGACTTAATCTGGAATATCTATCACCAGAAATTGATTCTTCATGTAGCAACTAATATTTGTTGAACTGATATTACATGCGAAACATTGCATTAGTTAGAAAAGATGTAATTTATTCAGCCAGTGGCAGTTTCTTCTTATTTACTCTTAAAATAAATATATAATTCCTTGTGATAGGTTTTAAAAAGAAAAAGAAAAAGCTAGAATAATGGTTCTAGTTATTTATGAATTGTTATTCTCTCTCTTTTTTTTTTTTTTAATAAAAGGTATTTTCTAGGTTAAACTTGGGGCATTGGTAGTTCAGTGGTAAAACTTTTGTTTTCCTTGTGGGAGACATGGTTAGATTCCTGGCAATGCATCACATGAACAGCTACCACTCATCTGTCAGTAAGGCTTGCATATTTCTGTGGTGCAAAAATTTTTCCTCAGGACTTCCAGACTAAGACAGACTAGGAGGAAAGGTAAGGTGGGCTACTTTTGAAAATCAGCTAATGAATACCTTTTGGATAACAGTAGTCCAATTTGCAGTGGATCATGGGGATAGTGAAGGATCAGAAATACTTCCTTCTGCTTTGCATGGGGTCATCATGAGATCATGAGTTGGGCATGACTTAACAAACTAACAACAAGGTTAACTCTACTTACACCAACATCTGTCATTTAGACACATTTTCATCATTGTATTGACACTTATTATGCATAGGATCTATACAATAGACTAGGAAATCCAGATAATTAATGCTACTCTTAACCTTTTGGAGTTCAAAGCTCCTAGTGGCAAGTGGAGAAATAAATATTCAATTATAAAATGCTGTTAATATGTGACAAGATGAACCTTCATCAGAATCACATGAGAGCTTAGGCTGGGTAAGATGGTGGAATAAGCAAACAAACTACACGGACTCTTTTCAACAAAGAAAAGGGGAACCAATTAAGACAGTTACAGAAGATAATCCTGGAGCCCTGAGCTTTGAAAAGAAGGATAAAGAAGTGGACTAAACTCCAACTAGTAGAAGAGCCTGCATGGAAACACTGAAAAAGAAGAGATATGGAGCTGTGGTCTGTCAGTGATCCTGACAGCATGGACAGCTGAGATATTGCCTAGTGGTATTAGGACCTAAGAATTAACCTAAAAGTTGGCTTTGCTAGCCAAGGGCTGCATGGAGGACTTCACTGGTAGTTGGTGAACAAAAGGGGAAAGAGTGAAGTGGGAGACGGGCAGAGCTGTGGACTTTTGCCTGTCTCGATGGTGCAGCTATTTTGAGTGTTTACAAGTGGTTTGACCTTTTTTGGTTATATAAAGAGACAGCATTGTCCCAGATTCCAGGGCCCTAAGAATAGGCTCCACTTGCCAGCAACCACAAAGACATTCAGGACCTGAACGACTGGAAAGGTGCAATATTCCCCTTGTTACTCTTATATCCAATAACCTCTTGGTGAACAAAGGTGTGGCCATCCCTCACTTTCACCCACCTTCTGGACCTGCAAAAATTCCATCCCAGTCTGTGTGCTCTGATAGAGCATGGCTGCACTGGCATACCCTGCCCAGATATTTTCTTTTCTTTTTTTTTTTTTTTTTTTTTTAGTTTGTTTGTTTTTGTATGTTTTAAAATTATTACTACTATTCTTATTTTCCTTTTTTGTTCATCCTTTAATTATTGTTCTCTATTCTTCCCTTCCCAGATTCTGGTTTTCAGCTTTATCTCTCTTCCTTGTTCCTGGTTCCCATTTTCTTCTTTCACATGGTTAACCCCATTCCTTGTTTTTCTTTTTGCATTATTCCCATTTTTTTTTTGGGGGGGGGCATTATTCTCCTATTCTATCCCTTTCCTCTTATTGTCCCCTCCTCAGATTTTTTTTTTTTTTTCTTTTTTTGGTGAATGTTCCTTTGTGCTTATTCAGTGTGTGTGTTTTTTTTCTGCTTGTTTTACTTTTTTGATGGTTTTTCAATCTTTGTTTTTGTCTTAGTGGGAGACAGCAGATATGCCCATACAACACAACCATACCTGCACCTCCTGCAGCTCTACTGACTGAAAGCCACCACTTCCTTCTCCACCAACTGGCCAATGGTAAATGACCACTAATAAGAGTCTGACACACCATTAACTTCTCTTCAAAAACAGTTAGCAGAAATCTAAATACAAAAAGGTTACAATGCCTTGGAGAGAGCAGACCATTACAGCCCACACAAAGAAGCAAGATAAAGTGGTAGAAACAAGGGAGCAGGATACCAAACTAGAACACATCCCCAAATAAGCAGCAACTTTGGATCTCCCTGAAAAGGCATTCAAAAGAATTATATTTAGGTATCTTCAAAAGATTGAGAGACAGACCAAGGAAAATATTAACAAAATTAAGGAAAACACTGACAAAATACTAGAACAATTTTGGAAGACAATACAAGAATAAACTGACAAAATAAATAAAAAATTAGAAATGATACTAGATCTACAGATAGAAATCCAGAAGATTAATACTAAATTTTCAGAAATAGATAACATATTGAAAGGACAAAGGAGTAGAATCAAATCAATGGAAGGCAGAATTAATGACATTGAAGACAAATACCTGAATACTTTTTTGGAAAGGGATCAATCAGAAAAAAAGATCAAAACAAAATGAAGAAAGCCTAAGGTTCATGTGGGATACCATCAAAAGGAATAACCTACAAGTCGTTGGAATTCCAGAACAGGAAGAAAAAAAAAGAAAACCACTGAGAAAATTGTCCAAGATTTGTTGGAAGAAAAGTTCTCTGATATGAAAGATGAGAATAAATCCATTCAGGAATGCCAACAAACCCCAAAAAGGATAGAGCCCAAAAGAAAATCACCAAGATATATCATCATCAAACTCACCAAAACCAAAGAAAAAGAAAAAAATCCTGAAAGAAGCATGGGAAAATGAACAGTTACCTACAAAGGACAACCCCAATAAGCTCTGATTTCTCAGCAGAAACCACACAAGCAGGAAGACAATGGTATGGTATATATAAAACCCAGAAAGAGAGAAAATCCAAACAAGAATTGTATACCTGGTAAAACTGTCCCTCAAATATGATGGTGAAATCAGGAGATTTGTAGATAAGCAGAAATTAAGAGAATTTGTTAAAACCAGACCAATCTTACAAGAGATACTAAAAGGAGTTGTTTGGACAGAGAACCAATAATAGCAAACAACAACCCACCATTAATACACAAGATGACATAACCCAGAAACCAACACTGGTATGGAAGCATCCAAAGTAAAATAAGATTACAAGATTATAAGTAGGGAACCAGAGATATCAATTGGCAAATGAGGACAACTACAAACTAAAAAGAGGGAATGAATTGTGTCATTACAGAACTTCTAAATGGTAAGGAAGTCAAGAGATTTGCAAGATAGAATGTACTATTCTAAACTCAGAGAAAAAAATTATAAAGCACAGGATACCTCAATGAAAAATGGTAAAACTTCACATCAAAATAGAAAAGAGAACAAGCATGAACATTTAGCAAATACTAAAACAATAGCAACAAAGGAAATGACAACATGATTCATAAACATAATGAGGTCAGAGCAGAAAATTATATGGAACAAAGAAACGAGGAACCAGAAAAACACATAACAAAATGATAGCAACCAATTCATACTTGTAGATAATTACACTGAATCTCAATGGATTAAAGGCACCACTCAAGAGACGGAGCATTGCAGACTGCATAAGAAAACATAGCCCATCAATATGCTGTCTATAAGAGACACACCTTAGAGATAAAGACAAAAATAGGCTAAAAATCTGTTTGAAAAAATATTTATCACACAACGGCAGCCAAAAAAGAGTGTGAGTGGCAATATTAATTTCTGTGATCAGATATAACTGGGGAAGAGCTGCCCAATCAGAGGAGAGTGGACCTTAATGATGTGGATGGAGTAAAGCTTTTGGGACCTCCATTTGCTGATGTGGTATGACTTAAAATGGGAAGAAACAGCTGCAAATATCCACTAATAATTGAAATATGGAATGTAAAAGTATGAATATAGGAAAATTGGAAGTTGTCAGAAATGAAATGGAACATGTAAGGACAGATATTCTAGGAATTAGTGAGTTGAAACAGATTGGTATTTGTCATTATGAATCAGAAAATCATATGATCTACTATGCCAACAATGACAAACTGCATAGGAATGGTGCTGCATTCATCAAAAAGAGTGTCTCAAGATATATCCTGAAGTACAATGCTGTCAATGATAAGATAATATCCATATGCCTACAAGGGAGACCTGTTAATATGACTATTATTCAAGTTTACACACCAACCACTAAAGCCAAAGATGAAGAAATTGAAGATTTTTACCAACTTCTGCAGTCTGAAATTGACCAAACATGTAATCAAGATATGTTGATTATAGCTGGTGATTGGAATGTAAAAGTTAGAAACAAAGAAATATCACCAGTAGTTGGAAAATATGGCCTTGTTTATAAAAACAACACTGGAGAATACATGATAGAATTTTGCAAGACCAATGACATATTCATTGTGAATACATTTTTTTCAACAACATAAATAGCAGCTTACCACTTTGACTTTGACAGATTAAGTACACAAGAATCCGATCAACTATATCTGTGGAAAGAAGCAGTGGAGAGAAGCTCAATGTCTTCATAGAAAACAAGGCAAGAGCTGATTGTGGAACAGACCATCAACTGCTCATATGCAAGTTCAAGATGAAGCTGAAGACAATTAAAACAAGTCCCATAGAGCCAAAACATGACCTTGATTTTACGCATTCTGAATTTACAGGCCATCTATAGAATAGACTTAATGTACTGAACACCAATGACCAAAAACCAGAGGAATTGTTAGATAACATCAAGAACATCATCCATGAAGAAAGTAAAATTCATTAAAATGAAAGGAAGGGAAGAAAAGACCAAAATGGATGTTAGAAGAGACTCAGAAAGCTGCTCTTGAATGGAAAATAGCTAAAGCAAATGGAAGGAATGACAAGATGAAAGAGCTTAACAGAAGATTTCAAAGAGCAGCTTAAAAGACAGTCACTTAGTATAATGAAATATGCAAAGACCTGGAGTTAGAAAACAAAAAGGGAAGAACACACTCAGCATTTCTCAAGCTTAAAGAACTGAGGAAAAAATTCAAGCCTCAAGTTGCAATACTGAAAGATTTGATGGACAAAATATTGAATGATGTGGGAAGCATCAAAAGAAGATGGAAGAAATACACAGAGTCACAGTACCAAAAAGAATTGGTTGATGTTCATCTGTTTCAGGATGTGACATGTGATCAATAACTGATGGTACTGAAGGAAGAAGTAGAAGCTATGCTAAAGGCATTGAAAAAAAAAAAAAAAA
>NW_006922235.1:643370-645403 GCF_000298275.1 Orycteropus afer afer
GATGTCATATGGATCTTAGCTGAAAGGAAAGAATGGCAGAAAGATGTTTACCCATGTTTTACTGACTATGCAAAAACATTTGACTCTGTGGATCATAACAAATTATGAATGTTGTTTTTGTTTTTAGGTGCCATTGAGTTGTCTCCGACTCATAGAAACCCTATGCACAGCAGAAGGAAACACTGCCTGGTCCCACTCCAGCTCCATGATCCCTGCTGTACTTTATCCCATCACTGCAGCCACTGTGTCAAAACACCTTGTTGAAGGCCTTCCCCTCTTTTGCAGACCCTCCACCTTACTAAGCATGACATCCTTTTCCAGGGAATGGTCCCTTCTCACAACATGACCAAAGTAGGTGAGACAAAGTCTGGACAATCTCACTTCCAAGGAGCACTCTGGCTGCACTTCCTCTAGGACAGATTTGTTAGTTCTTTTAGCAGTCCATGGTACTTTCAGCATTCCTTGCCAGTAGCACAACTCTAAAGCATCAATTCTTCTGTATTCTTTATTCATTGTATAGCTTTGACACGCATATGAAGTAATTGAAAATATCATAGCTCATGTCAGGCACATCTATGTCTTCAAGGAGATGTCATGGCTCCTTTGCAGCTATTTTCCCAGTGCTATACTGACGGCACTTAACAACAACAACATACATTGTGTGATGTTCTGATAGCTGCTTCCATCGGCGTTCATTGTGAACGAAGCAATGTGAAATCTTTGACAGCTTCAAACTTTTCTCCATTCATCATGATGCTGCTTACAGATCCAGTTGTGAGAATTTTTGTTTTCTTTATATTGAGATGTAATCCATACTGCAAACTGCATTATTCAATTTTCATCAGTAAGTGCTTCAAGTCATCATCACTTTCAGCAAGCGAAGTTGTGTTATCAGCATATCGAGTTTGTTAATGATTCTTCTACCAATCCTGATGCCATGGTCTTCTTCATATAGTTCAGTGTCTCGGATTACTTGCTCAGCATACAGACTGAATAAGTATGGTGAAAGGATACAACCGTGACACACTCCCTTCTTGATTTAAACCAAGCAGTGTCCCCTTTTTCTGTTTAAATGACAGCCTCCTGTCTATGTACAGGTTCTTCGTAAATACAATTAAGTGTTCTGGAATTCCCATTCTTCTTAGTTTTATTCACAATTTGGTATGATCCACACAATTTAATCCTTTTGCATAGTGAATAAAACACAAGTAAACATCTTTCTGGTATTCTTTGCTTTCAGCCAAGATCCATCTGTATCAGAAAAGATAACCCTTGTTCCACATCCTCTTCAGAATCCAGCATGCACCACTGGAAGTTCACTGTAAATATACTGCTGTAACCATTTTTGAGAGGTTGGAGATGTTTCCAAGAGGTAAGAGAGACATACTTGTCTGTTGGTTTGTCCTACTGGGGTGACATGTTGCTGTGAGTCTTGAGGCTGTTCCACTGGTGTTTCAAGCCCAGTAAGGTGCACAAAGTGCACAAGTATCAACCCAGCTTACAGACTGAGACAGATTAGGAAAAAGAAGAGGCCATCAACTTCTCAAAGAATTGGCCAGGGAAATCCTTACGAATAACATAGAAACACTGTCTGATATATCACTACGCCACTTTATGAATAGTCCGGAAACATTGTCTAATTCAGGGGGAGGATGAGTCATCAGAGAAAAACCAGACTTACTCATATGGATAAGGTAAACCTTTCAAGACCTTCATTTGCTGGCATGGCACCACTCAACTTGAGGAGTAACAGCTGTAGACATCCATTAATAATCAGAACATGGAATATACGAAGTATGAATCTAGGAAAATTGGAAGTTGTCAAAAATGAAATGGAATGCCTAAAGATTGATATCCTATGCATTATTGGTCTGAAATGGACTGTTTTTGGTCATTTTGAATTAGACAACCATATGGTCTACTATTCTGGGAATAACAGTTTGAAGAGGAATGGCGTGGCATTCATCATCACAAAGGATGTTTTAAGATCTGTCCTGAAGTACAATGCTGTCAGTGATAGGATAATATCCATA
>NW_006922235.1:648463-649979 GCF_000298275.1 Orycteropus afer afer
CTGTCAATTCCTGGAGCCTTGTTCTTCAGTGATTGCTTCAGTGCAGCTTTGACTTCTTCCTTCGGTACCATTGGTTCTTGAACATATGTCACCTCCTCAAAATGGATGGATATCAACCAATTCTTTTTGCTACAGTGACTCTGTGTATTCCTTCCATCTTCTTTTGATGATTCCTGTGTCATTCAGTATTTTTCCATAGAATCTTTCAATATTGCAACTCAAAGCTTAATTTTTTTCCTCACTTCTTTAAGCTTGAGAAATGCTGTGTGTTCTTCCCTTTTGGTTTTCTAACTCCAGGTCTTTGCACGTTTCATTATAATAATCAATTTTATCTTCCAGCTGCTCTTTGAAATCTTCTGTTCAGCTCTTTTATCTTGTCATTTCTTCTATTTGCTTTAGCTACTCTCCATTCAAGGTCAAGTTTCAGAGTCTCTTCTGACATCCATTTTGGTATTTTCTTCTTTTCTCATCTTTTTAATGACCTCTTGCTTTCTTCATGGATTATGTTCTTGATGTCATCCCACAATTCCTCTGGTTTTTGGTCACTGGTGTTCAATGCATCAAATCTATTCTTTAGATGGTCCCTAAATTCAGGAGGAATATATTCAAGATCATATTTTGGCTCTCTTGGACTTGTTTTAATTGTCTTCAACTTGAAGTTTAACTTGCACATGAGCAGTTGATCGTCTGTTCCACAATTAGCTCCTGACTTTGTTTTGGCTGAAGATATTGAGCTTTTCCATCACCTCTTGCCACAGATGTAGTCAATCCGATTCCTTTGTACTCCATCTGGTGAAGTCCACATGTGTAGTCACCATGTGTATTATTGAAAAAATTGTATTTACCATGAATAAGTGATTGGCCTTGCAAATTTCTATTATTCCATCTCTAGCGTTATTTCTGTCACCAAAGCCAAATTTCCCAACTACTGGTCATTCTTTTTTGTTTCCAATTTTTGTATTCCAGTCACCAGTGATAATTAACACATCTTGCTTATGTGTGGTCAATTTCAGACTTTGAAATTGATAAAAATCTTCAATTTCCTCATCTGTGGCTTTAGAGGTTGGTGCAAAAATATGAATAATAATCCTATTAACTGGTCTTCCTTGTATTCATATAGATATTATCATATCACTGACAGCATTGTACTTCAAGACAGATCTTGAAACATCCTTTGTGATGATGAATGCCATACCATTCCTTTTTAAATTGTCATTCCAGGTATAGTAGATCATATGGTTGTCTGATTCAAAATAGTCTAATCCATTTCATCTCACTAATGCCTAAGATATCAATCTTTAGGCATTCTATTTCACTTTTGGCAACTTCCAATTTTCCTAGATTCATACTTCATACATTCCATGTTCTGATTATTAATGGATGTTTGCAGCTGTTTCTCCTCAGTCTGAGTCATCCATGTCAGCAAATGGAGGTCTTGAAAGCTTTACTTTATCCATACCAGTAAGGTTGGTTTTACTCTGATGGTGCAGCTCTTTCCCAGTTATATTTTGAGAGC
>NW_006922235.1:653469-658486 GCF_000298275.1 Orycteropus afer afer
GACCAATAAGCAGCATCACAATAAATGGAGGAAAGATTGAAGTTGTCAAATGTTTCATATTACTTGGATATACAATCAGTCAATGCAAGCAACAGTCAAGAAATCAGACATATTGCACTGACCAAATCTGTTGCAAAACACCTCTTTAAAGAGCAAAAATATCTCTTTGAAGACTAAGTTATGCCTAACGCAAGCCATGGTATTTTCAATCACCTCAGACTCAAGTGAGAGCTTGACAATGAACAAGGAAGACAAAAGAAGTGTTGATGCTTTTGAATTGTGGTGTTGGAGAAGAACATTGAAAGTCACGGACTGTGAGAAGAACTAACAAATCTCTCCTGAAAGAAGTGCAGCTAGAATATTCCTTGGAAGCGAGAATGACCAGACTTGATCTCACCTACTTTGTTCATGTTTTCCGAAGGGATCATTCTTTGGAAGATATCATGTTTGTTAAAGTGGAGGGTTAATGAAAAGGGGGAAGGCCATCAATGAGATGGATTGAAACAGTGGCTATAATGATATTGCAAAGGTTGTGAAATTAGTGCAGGACTGGGTGGTGTTTCATTCTGTTGCCTTTTTGAGTTGGACTAAACTCTATGGAACCCAACAATAGCAAACAACAAAGTGAGACTAAATAGTCACCATTTATCTAAAAGCAAAGATGAGAAGACAAGGAGGGGAAGGGAAACTAGATCAATAGAAACACAATGAACAGAAAGGAAAAACGAGAATGCTAACACATTGTGAAAATAGTTATCAATGTAAAGGAAGAATTTGTATAAATTTGTTAAATTAGACTTAAATTTCCATGTAAACTTTCACATAAAACATAATAAAATAAATCTACAATAATGATTTGTTTATTATATCCTGAGTGAGCACTCATTTACTAATCCATTTATCCAATCCACAAACATTTGTTCAGTACTTACACTGTTTTAGACAGTCTGCTAGTTACTGGATACAAAATAATAACTACAATCTATGTACCACTACTTTTAAAGAAATTACAGCTTATTTTTTGGTGGAGACTTTTTATGTAACAAGATAAGATATATCTTATGTAATAAGATAGCCAATTAAAAATAACTTCATATTTTTACAACATAAGTGTAATTCAAAAAGATAATCTTGGAACATATTAAAGGTATTTTAATCAGTTTTTTAGATGTATGTGACATTATAAATTGCTTGTTAGGAGCTCTGGTAGCATGATGGCTAAGACACTTGCCTGCTAACCAAACGGCTGGTGGTTCAAACCCACCAGCCACTCCTTGGAAGGAAGGTTGGGCCATCCTACTTCTGTAGTGATACTGCCTCGGAAACCCAAAGAGGGGTCGCTATGAGTCGGGTTTGACTCAACGGCGCATAACAACAACAACATGCACCTATTTATATTTATCAAAAGATACTTCAAAAATATAACTTAAATGCTGTTATTTTTAAGTTTGTCAATATAACACCAACTTGTAAATCAGTAAGTACACCATTTTTATTGTTTTCTCTACTCTCTTTCTTTCCCAAAATGTTCCAGTTTGATAATATGTTTTATTGTCACTTGACTACACGTAATTGAGAAGATTGGAATAGGCCATAGAAAACTATTGAAAAGTTCTGTGTAAAGTTTTGTTTAATAAGTTGTATGGTGTTTTGGGGGAACTCTGGTAGCGTAGTGCCTAAGGCACTTGACTGCTAACCAGAGACTGGTGGTTCAAACCCACCAGCCACTCCTCGGAAGGCAGATGGGGCAGTCTACTTCCATAGTGATACTGCCTTGGAAACCCAAGGATGGGTTTCTATGAGTTGGGTCTGACTCGACAGCACATAACAACAACAACAACAACAACAACAACAATGGTGTTTTGGTTCTCTAGTGCCAATCTAAGAAGAATATACTACAAATGGGTGGCTTGAACAGAGATTTATCCTCTTAAGGTTTAGGAGGCTAGAAGTTTAAGTTTAAAGTGCTGGTTCTAGGGGCTGGTTGAAAGTCCCATGATCTTGGCCTCAGCTCTGCTTCTTGCACCCAGCCCACTGATGCTGGATGCTTCTCTTAACTCAGGCCATTGCTGGTTGACAAACCCAAAGTTGACAGATAAAATGGCACAGCCCCAAGATTACCAAACAATATGGCAGGCCACTAGTTCAAGTCCAGAGACAGTTCCAAGATCAGCAGAAAACATGGCAGGCTGCTGGCTACATGCAGGCTCCAAGTATCCCAAAAAAAAACTCTAAGACCTTTCTCAATGCTTCTCCTTACATACTGGAAGAAGACCACATCCTAAGGGAGCTACTCTGCTGCTCACTTCAGATTCCACCGTGAAGTTAATTACCAGTCTTATCATGGGTAATAATAACTACATCCAACTGCTCAGCCACTCAAAACCAGATCCAGCCAAGTTGACATACAAATTAACTACCACATATGGTTTGGAACGATTGGTGTTCATATGCCATACATGGGGAAGGGAAAGAGAATGGAGTCAGGTAGACTCCTGAGAGATTATAACAAGAGAGGAATGTGCTACAATAAAGTTTTCCTTAAAAAAAAAAAAAAAAAAGTAATAAAAAGCATGATATGCTTTGGCTAGAGAAGAATACTATTAAGTTTTAGTTTCTTTGTTATGAAAAAAAATTGTCGAAAAACATACTTTTTTTTTTAAGTGAGTACTATGAACATTTCATTTTTGGACAAAGGAAAGTATTCTAGTTATACTTCATTCTGAAGTTGAAAGTATATTGAATTTTAATTAATCAAAGAAAAAAATAAATTGACCAGAGAATATTGTTTATAATGGAAAGAATTATTTTGTAGTGCAAATTACCACCCATAACATGTGTTTTGTATATTTAGATTTATAAAAGTTTTAACTATCAAAGTACAACAGTATTTACAAATAAAGAATAAATTTTCTGGATCTGTTTTAAAACTAATTCACTTGGGAAGGAGAAAGAGAATGAATGTAACTTACTTACTTTACAGTCACTGGTCTGAGCAGGTCCAGTGTTCAGTTTTTGAAAAGGGAAACTGTTCATCTTGAGTAGGGATATTGATGAATAAGGGATGCTATTTATCCTTCAATGATTTACACAATAAAGGAGGAGATGGATACATCCAGAAACATGAATATCACAAAGAAGTCTATGAAAAACTCTCTAAGAGCATTTTAAGTAAGTACAAACATAGATGAAAGGGAGGGAAGAGAGAACTTATTCTGCCTTATTAACTAATGCTTATTCTGGAAGAGTCTCAAGAAGAAGATAAAATCTAGGTGCTGCAGCCAAATTAAAGACAGGAGGCACAAGTGAGTGATTTTTAATGTATGTAGGTTTCATACAATAATCAGGACTTACTACTAAATAATTATGTGTTGTTTACATGAAATTCAAATTTACCTAGACTGTCACTATTTTTATTCACTAAATCTGGCACATAAAGTCTCTGGATGATGCAAAAGGTTTTCTCTATGTTACCAATCTAAAGATTGGCAGTTCAAACCCACACAGTTTTTCCTGAGAAGATTGGCAATCTGCCTCCAAAAATTCTACAGCCAGGAGGACTCTTTGAAACAGTTCTACTGTTACACCTGAGTTTGCCAGTTGGAATTAGCACAATGCCAACAAATTACTTGTGTCAGTTTTTTTTTTTTTTTTTTTTTTTGTAACTCTGAGTGTAAACTAAGTTTTGGAATAATAAATTTGTCAAATTTCATTAGTGTCAATTATTAAGCACCTATTATGGCATGTGACACATATAATCGTGTTCTTTACTCATAATTTTCAGTATAAACTTGAAAAACTTTTTTATAACTCTATCTGTAAGTTATAAAATTGAGGATTGGTGAAATTAAATAAGCCAATAGCACACAACTGTCAAGTGGCATAACTTGAATTTGAACCCATGTTTGAGTGAGGCAAGGTTTGAAGGACATAAGCTAAAAGAACAACAGTGTATTTTGAACTCATTAAAATGCATTTTCAAAATTTATCTTGCGTATGCTCAAATTAAATAGTCATGTGACACTTTATATCCACTATATTCTTGTCTATTATTAAAAATCATTGTACGTACCTTGAATTTTTAATATAATGAGCTTTATGGGGATTGTTTGTAACTACAAGTTGAATATTAAGTCAGACGTTTGTAACCCAGGGACTGCTGACATTCAAAAACATAAGCTTGAAATCACTGAAAAGAAATTACAGATAGAAAAGCAAATTAACTCCATATGATGTGGCCTTCTGTGGGGTACTATCTTGTGTTTTCACTATGAGGGCTTTATACTGGGAAAAGAAGACATGTGCTGTGAAAAGGGTTTAGGTGGTAGATTCTATCTTGAGTCTAAATTCTTTCTCTTTCCCTTGCTAAAAAGGTTAAGTAACCAGAGTTTATTTCTGCATGTGTATAATGGAAATAATAACAGAAATGCTTTTTACTGTGCCTGAAATTTATTAGTGGTTCATATTGCTCTATATGCATGCACAAATATAAACATGTATTCTTAAGCTTTGCCACCAGATAAAACATGCTTCACTGAAAATTTTTTGGGAAGCAATAAAGGATTATGATTAAAAATGGGAGCACTTGGATCATGGAAAACTATATTTTGAATCTTGGCTCTGTGAATTCCTTAATGTTTTGATCTTGGGCAAGAAACTCATCTAATTCCTCCACTCTGGACATATGTTTCTCACTTTAAAGTGAGGAAAATAATATTACCTACAGCTGTGAACATCAGATGACAATATTTGGAAAGGCTTACAAAATGTCTATGACACAGAAAGTGAAGCATGGAATCTATATTTATCATCTAAAATATATGTGTGTGTGTGTATGTATATATACACATACAATACATATGTAAACCAAATAAATCCAAGTCACTTTTATCAAATAGATTCCTACTTATAGCAACCCCCTCTGGACCCCATCTGGGTTTCTGAGGTAGTAAATCTTTAGGGAAATAGATCTCCCAGTCTTCCTTCCATGGAGTGGCTGGTGGGTTTGTGGGTTTGA
>NW_006922235.1:658586-663179 GCF_000298275.1 Orycteropus afer afer
TTACTCATTGATTTGTAAATTCCATATCTTCCTCTCCCAAAATATTTCTGAAAATCCCCATATATCCTAGGTAAAATTCTGTTTGTGTTAGAAATCTAAAGAACAAGGAGAGAGTAGAAGTAAAGCATATCTCATGGAAAACCAACATTACTAATGATAGATTGGCAGCCTTTCTGCTTCACTATTCCTTAATTGAGGAACCTTTCAGTTCCATTGTCTATTCTTACTTTGCTGCTTTTGTCCATTTTCTTTAGACTAGTATCTCTAGATATTTCATGGATCCCTGTTGTTACCACTCCTGATGTCCTGAGGACCTCTGTCAGTCTCACATCTATACGACCAAGGGGTATTAGTAGATAGCTGTTTAGATTCTTAATATCACAGTTATCTCAACTTCTTCTCTCCCAGAAATCACAATTGCTCTAAGGTGGGAATGGAAAAGGGTTCAAAAATACTCAAATTTTTGTACCCGACACTCAGACTTTTCATTCTACTAGATCCACTACTTGTGAATGCTATGCATTCTGAGACATCTTTTCTCCTCTCCCTGTAATCTATCTTAACTGACCTCTGCTTGCATCGTCAAGTCAACCAGACAATACATGGTTGAAACCTCATGGAGACTCTGGTTCTCCGTAGAGATCAGGAAATATACTTGAGGATCTGCTTTAATTGACTCTTAAAACATTTAACCTCTAGAATGGAATCTGCCCAGACCACACAGAGTCCTTCGTGGGAGCTATGTAGCCAATTCAACACACCAACTTATCAAGTCTCAGTAATTGCCTAGAAGAACAAAATTTTCTACCATATACTCCTTCAAGAAAGTGATTTGTTACATCATCTAGGAAAAAACTGCTCAAACTATCTATGATGATGGACTGGTGATTATTTGTTCATTCACCAATTTATAGCATTCTAATAATTTTTATTTGTTTGCATTAACACATGAATAAATAAATGAATACATCCCTCCTTCTGCAAAAATGGCTGCTCATCAGACTGCAGTGTGTAGATATCCTTTTCATCAAATCTTAGAGACACCATGGCTACTAAAAAAGAGATGGTAATATTTTAGGCTCCTCCTGGACATAATATTTTCCAATAAAACCATAATGATTGCTGAAGACCTTTTAAATTGTGCGTAAATAGATCATATTTCCAAAGATTGATCTTCTTTTTGACCTATAAGCACCTTGGTGTCCAATATTTTATTTGGAGATAGGCTAATATCCAGTCAAACACTATGCCAACAACTACTTTTTTTTCATATATTTTATTTGATATTTCAGTAGTCACTATTGTAGCTAATGAAGGATTTCTTACTTTGGCTTCAAATGTGCTGGGCATTTATTATTGAGACTTTTAATTTTTAGTGCCCTGACTAAAGGTTGTTATTAACTGTCATCAAGTTTGTCACTGACTCATGGCAAATCCTCATACAGTGGGATCAGCCCATTGTGATCCATTGCATTTTCACTGGCTGATTTTTTGGACATATATCAGCAGGGCTTTTTCTTAGTTCATGCTAATCTGGAAGATCCACTGAAACCTGTTCAGCATCACAACAAACCACAATCTCCAATGGAAGGCAAGACCTCTACTGAACCACCAAATCTTCATTGTATAAAGATACATTTACTTTTATCCTAGTAAGTAAACCTAAAAATCCATAAAAAATCTGAATTGGATTCCAGATATTCTGGTTTCTCAAATCAGTGATTCTTAATTTCGAATCCACAGAAAATTGACACCACAAGGAAATTGAAACAGTGGCTTCTTGGGAAAAAAAAAAAAAAAGCATTCATTAATATTTGAGTATCTGTATTAAACTGAATATACTCTCTTTAGACTTTTCTTGTCCTAAAACAAAATAATTGTTATCATTTTTTGTGTAAATAGGTTATTTTAAAAAATTGTTTTCTAAATTTTTATGTTACTGTGGTATAGTGAGTTGCATGATATGGCTTTTCTAGTCATAGTATTTATAACTCCCACTGGATTACTGGGTAGGACCATGCAAATATGTGTCAATTTGGTTGGGCAGCTGGTAGTAGTAATTTCCTATGATGAGAATGGCAAGTAATTCTGTGGTGGAATTTGCCGCGAGCAACTGAGTAGCTGCTTTTAAACTCTTGATTGTTAATGTCATCCACCTGTGGTATTTCTGTTGGAGCAGCATGAAGTAAACTTCTGGGATAGTTTGCTTGCTCTCAGGTGTGCAGAACTCTGATGTTGAAATAGATTAGTTTTGCCCCTCTGTCATGCTTAAAATGAGCCCTATTAGAGGCAGAAGGGGAATCTCACTGCTGGCTGAGAGATGTCCAGCTGAGAGATGCCAGCAGTGGATCCAAAAGGCACAGGACAGAGTGGCAAGCAGGCTTACCCGACACACAGAGGCAGAGGCCAGGCTGAGAGGCCAAGGACCAGAGAGCCATGTCTAAGGGCACAGCAGATGTAAGACTGTCCTGATGGAAGAACTGCATCCTGAGCACATTCCTGAACTTGAATAGTAGCCTGTTGCTTCTGAAATAAACCCCATAATCTGTGAGTTCTGTGTGGCCACTACAGCAAATTATTGAAACCAGAAAAGAGGTGGTGGGTGCGGTAGGAGGGATAGTTTGTGTCAAGGTTGATAAGAGGGCTATAGGGTGGTGGTATGCCTGGGCTTGTAAGAACAGGCTGCTGATAGTGATTCTATCTCCCTCTTGTATAGTTAGAAGAGGTCAAAAAATTCCTCCACCTTGCCCCTTTAGCAATTAGCAAAATTATTTTATTCATTCTTCTCAATGAGTGTTTATGATCCCTTAAGCGACAAAGAATGTCAAATAATCAAGTCAATAATTTGTTGATTTACCATTGTTGGTTTCATGATAATATTTATTTAGCATCCCTTTTAAAGAGAGCTCTGGTAGCATAGTGCCTAAAGTACTTGACTGCTAACCAGAAGGCTGGGGTTCAAACCCACCAGCCACTCCTCAGAAGGAAGATTGGGCAATCTACCTCTGTAGTGATACTGCCTCGGAATCCCAAGGAGGGGTCACTGTGAGTCGGGTCCAACTCAACAGCACATAACAACAACAACATCAACATCTCTTTTAAAGGCCTGGGAGCTTTGGCGGTATAGTGCCTAAGGCATTTGACTGCTAACCAGGAGGCTGGTGGTTCAAACCCACCAGCCACTCTTCAGAAGAAAGATTGGCCAATCTACTTCCATAGTGATACTCCCTCGGAAACCCAAGGAGGGGTCACTATGAATTGAATCCAACTCAACAGCAATGAGTTTGTTTTTGGTTTTTGGTTTAAAGGCCACTGACAGAAGTGAGTGTAACCTTCTCTTTTCTACAGTCTTATGGTTTTAAGAGGCTCAGTGAAATTTTTGTCTGAGGATCAGGAAAGAATTGGCTTTACTGATTGGTTCCACCCCAATAGGACATATGATAGACACACATATGTGTCAGCATGCATTTTGCAGGGCTAGATTCTCTTCATCTTTGTCTGATAATCTTGGTCCCCATTCTGGCTTCTTCCTCCCACTGATTCTATTGACTGAACTATCAGTTGTTCCTGTGAACAGTTTATTTCAAGAGAGGAAAATGATTATAATAACATGAAAGGGAGGTAAGTAAAATTATTATTTTATTAATAATAATGCCAATAATTCTGTTTTGCTTTTCATAAACTTGCTTTTCTATTCTTTGAATAGAATATGGCACCATGTCAAAGTAAATCTTTTGTAATTTATTCTAAGCTTATTTTCACATATTTAGTCCATTTGGGAATTATTTTGTAAATTATTTTGTAAATACATTTCATTAATACACGTCTTTATACTACAGAGTGTATTATTGGTGTCCATTTAATGAATTCTACATAATTCCTTCATATATGAGCTCTTCTCTTTTTCCTTATGTATCTGCAAGCCTGGATATCAAATGCTGTTTGCTTCCATTAGTGTTAGAGTGTCAGTGGTGTGATATTGTGGTGAGTAGCAGGGGATCGTTTTGCAATCCGCTTAGCCTGAGTTAAGA
This sequence comes from Orycteropus afer afer, assembly GCF_000298275.1. Classification (NCBI taxonomy): domain Eukaryota; kingdom Metazoa; phylum Chordata; class Mammalia; order Tubulidentata; family Orycteropodidae; genus Orycteropus; species Orycteropus afer. The sequence continues at coordinate 662,618 of NW_006922235.1, forward strand.
GGATTTTAAGAAAGCAATCAAGAAAAAAAAAGAAATGGTAAGTGAAGCTATACTGTTAAACCTTTCTCTCTATCTCCACTTCTAAAATACTTCTCAGTGTGCTAATCATCTCTCATTGCCAATACTGTAACCTTTGCTTCACTAGCCTGCCTTCCTGTCAACTCTGCCTCTCCCGTCACTTGAAAATTGCCACGTGAAAGTAAACTTTTACTGCTGCCGATTGATAATGTCTCTGTCTGTGTGTGCATTTTATATGAATTTTGGCTTTTATGGAAGTTAACATTAATCCTCTGTAGTTGCAATAATTACTTTCAGACAATAATACCCCACCTGTCCTCTTTGGCTTTCTGTTTCCATTGGGATAGACAGAAAAGACAATATCAGTGGTAGCTTAAGACCTAACAAGTCCAGGCTGTCACATACAGTATGCTAGTGTTTTCTACTTCCAACTTTTGCTTTTTTGGAAGTTAGCATTAATCCTCTGTAGTTGCAATAATTACTTTCAGACAATAATACCCCACCTGTCCTCTTTGGCTTGATTTTTTTTTTTTTTTTTAATTGA
>NW_006922235.1:665401-678918 GCF_000298275.1 Orycteropus afer afer
GTGATCGGTCAGTGTTTCGTTCTGCTGTGCATGGGGTCGCTATGAGTCAGAAACGACTCAACGGCACTTAACAATAACAAGTGTTTTCTACAAGCATTTGGTCATTTGGGTGAGTGGGGCTTAAACCAAACCCACATTACTCTTTCCAAGCCTTAAACCTTGGAATTTTTTATCAGAAATATGTGTGTATCTGAAAACGTCCACGGAGAATAGGCACTCCCCCCACCCCTAGTTTGTGCAAAGGTACTACATAAATGCGTAGTGACCCTCAGTGACCGTCTAGTGTGGAATTCTTAGAAGAAGCCAGTTAAATTATTTCAAAAACTGTGGTTTCTCTTTGTATAATGATTCAAATAGTCTTCTCTTATATCATATTGATAGCTACTTTTTTTTTTATGGAAATACCATCTCTTTTAAAAAATTATTTGTTAATAATCTCACACAGTTAAGATTTTAATTTCATGTACATTGTCTATATCTATTGTTATTTTGTTGCTATCAATTCAACTCTGACTTATGATATAACCTTATATTCAGCAGAATGAAACTTTGTCTGGTCCTGCACCATCTTCATGATCATTGATAGGTTTCAGTCCACTGTGGTGGCTATTATGAAGTACCTTCCATTCTAGGGTGCTCCTCTTCTAGCACTGTATCTGAATTGTAACCCACAGGGCTTTCATTTGCTAATTTTCAGCAATAGATTGCCAGGGCTTTCTTCCTAGTCTGCCTTAGTCTGGAAATTCTGCAGAAATTTGTCTACCATGGGTAACTCTGCTGGTATATAAAATATTGATGACATAGCTTTCACTATCATAGCAATATGTAAGTCATCACAGTCAATATTGTTTATATATACTTCAACATAAACTATTAGGTTTTGGTAAAATGATTCTGTTAGCCAAAATAAACAAACTACTTTATATATACCATAGGTATGTAATTAGGAAACTGTTGAAGTTTTTAAATAATGGAAATATTCATCATTCAATGTCACCAAATACCAAGAGTGTAGTAACCATATTTCTACCTATATTTACAGAGAATATGATTGATTTTATTTGTCATGTCTAAATATCTGGTAGTGTTCAGTTCAGTAAATTCTGTAAATAAATAAATAAATAAAGTCTTCAAAATGATCTCCTAAAAAACTAAAAATACATGAGTTCTTATGTTGTATAGTAAATAAATCCACAGTTAAATAAAGAAGTACTATCATAAGCCGCATAATGTCTATTTGGACAACTTCCAACCACCTATTCATCTATAGTGCCGCCTCCCATAAAGCCCATTATATTAAAAATGTAGGCTTATTCAATGGTGCTACTTTGCTATATGAATCAAAATATTACTAGTTTATTATATTAAATATGTTTTAGTGTATCAAAAATATATATTTTTTAATGCATAGAGCAGTGCAGTATATACTAAGACAAACATTTGTCTAACTGACCTTAGATATGAGCCATACTTAACTGTTCTGACTTAGGTACAAATTTTTTTACACACAGACTTAGGAATGGAACACATTTGTAATCTGGGGACTGCCTGTGGTTCAATCATGTTTGGAAGTAAGTATATGGGCACCATATAGACACTTTCTCTTAATCTAAGAAATTCTAGTATCATTTCATTCAAAAATCTTCCTCTGTGAGAATATGCTATTTCCCCCACCAAAAGCTACAACAGCCAATATGATGTCAGTTTTTTGGAAGAAGAAACCACACCCTAGAGATTCTATCACAGTGCAATTTAACAAGTCAGAAATCTAGCATCAGAGAATAAGTTTGAAGATTCTGAAAAACAAAGGCCCTTTTAAGACCTTCATAAGAGAAGCAAGGTATTGTAGTAGTTAAAGCTATGAGTCCTAGAAATAGCCTTTCTGGCCTTAATCCTAACTCTTTTAGCTATCAGGTATTTTCTTGAGAAAGTCACTCTACCTCTTTGAGTCAAATTTTATTACCTGTAAAATGAGGATCATAACAAAATATTGATGCTACTGAATGAGACAATGTTGACATATAGTTATCATAACATACATGTTTGCTATTATTAAGAACAACTCTCAGGTACCAGTGGGAATTGATATCTGTGTGTTCTAAAATAAAGCAATTATATAATTAATAGAGAAAATGAAATAAAATCATCTCCCTATCTGGAAAAATGTCTTTCTGAGCTGAGTCTTCTCCAAATAATCTTACCTTTGATCTCTCCAAAACTGATCATCTCAGGAAATCGGATACACCTCAGCAAGTGAGTTGTTTAGAAGTAGAACTGAATCACTTGTATCACTTAGCCCAATCAACTCTTACTTTTCTAATGCATGTCTCTCACTCTCCCTTCTTTATGTTTTCATTGACTTGTACCTCCAGTGAAAGCAGCAATAGTGGTATACATAATTTAAGAACTGAGAATCAGAAGACCCAAATTCTATTTCTATCATGCATTTTTTCCAGTGTTACTGTCATTCCATCAGCATATTTCTTTATGTGGAAACAGGACTGATACATTTTTGCCCAGATTATTTCAGTGAGTTTTTATGAAGGCAGATGTGAAAATTACTTTGAAAAATGTACAATAAACAGAATGCATACACTGAGGGAAATTATTTATTTAGTCATAAAAACTGAAGTAATACACTTTTGCTGTAAATAAAATTATGTGTATAGAATTGTGTGGTTTGGGGAAATAGAAAAAAATATATCTTAAAGGATGCATAATGCAATGTATGTTGTTGTTATGTGCCGTCGAGTCGGCCCCGACTCATAGCGACCCCTCCTTGGGTATCCGAGGCAGTATCACTACGGAAGTAAGATTGCCCAACCTTCTTTCCGAGGAGTGGCTGGCTGGTGGGTTTGAACCGCCAGCCGTCTGGTTAGCAGGCAAGTGTCTTAGCCACTATGCTACCAGAGCTCCCAATGCATACCACTCTGAAATTTCTCTACCATATTATTATTACATTCTCTTTAAGATATATGAATAATATGGAAACATTTCTTAAGAGTAATAGTTGGTGAAAATAAACAAGTATACAGTTAATGGCCAGGTTTATAATGTCTCTTCTCTGTAAGAGACCATGATGAAACACGTAGAGAAAAATGAATATAAGGTAAGGAAAAAAAAAAAAAAGGTTGCAGGCATGGGGCAGGGTTTTTAGCATTTATTTTCTTAGATTTTTCTAAAAGAACCCTAAGTAATAGATACAGTTTCCACAGTTTAGATAAATAACAAGGTCAGAGAAATACTGCAACTTTTCCACACTTATAGAGCAATTTCTGTACAGAGACAAGATTCAAACCCAGGGCTCTGTAGTGGTGAATACAGTACTCTTTCTATCAAGAGCCCTAGGCTATCAAGGAATCTTCCTTTTTGGTGAAGAGTTGATATATATATAAAATAACTAACCTTGATAGAGGGAGTGATTGCAAAATGATAATATACTTAGAAGGGCTGAGCAGTCTTGTAAACAGTAAAACTCAATAGGAAATGTGCAATGTGCATAATGATAAGAGCATGAATATCAGTGAAATGACAGACCACCACGCTTAGAGGAATGATCAGTCATAATAACAGTACGTGGTGTTTGAAATCCATCTTGTCAGCAGGGAAAGATAACAGAGGATCATGCCCATTTACTACATGACTTAGAGGCATAGAAATGAGAAAGTTCAGTGTTCAGTGATAGTGCGTTTGATGATACATTATATGGGTTTTAATTGAAAATGGCAATCAAAGCTATGACAATGATTTTGATTTTATATTTTTCCTTGCATGGTGATCTCCACAGTGAGCAAAACTCAGGGAACCTACATTGTTATCAACATATTAGTGTTGCTCCGTCTAGAAACATCTTCTGCCTCAATGACTAAGCAGTTGGAGCCTGAAATGGAAAAGGTGCACTTACTTCTCATGAAGCATACTATATCAATGGGCTGCTCTTAACAGACAAGTCAGAAATGTCACTGGAGTTATATGAGTACTCGTATAGGAATATTAGGGAGAGAACACTAAATTTGAATACAGAAGATTAGATTCAAGATCAAGTAATACTTATTCAGCACGTACTCTAGCAGGAGTTGGCAAAAGAAGACCTGCAGGCCAACAAGACCACACACGTGTTTTGTACATAAAGTTTTTTTTGTTTGTTTGTTCCCTTTTATTGTGGTGAAAACATACACAAGACAGTCACCAACATAACAACTTCCACAGCTCAGGGACATTGATGACATTTTCCATGTTGTGTCACCATTATTGCTATCCTTTTCCAAAATATTCTACCACTGTTAGCATAAACCCAATGCTCCACAAACAAAAGCTTCTCCTTTTCCCATAAAGTTTTATTGCAACACAGCCACACTCATTAATTTACCAATTGTTTATTGGTGCTTTTGTGCTATAACAGCAGATTTGAGCAGAGATGATATGACCTGCAAAGCCTAAGGTATTTACTGTCTGGACCTTTATAGAAGATATGTGTCAAACCCTGATCTATAATTTTATTCCTTGTAATAACACTATGGGGAAGTTTCCATATTTATTTATATTTTTAAAATGAGGAAACTGCCCAGCGATGTTAAGTAACATGGCCAAAGTCACAAAGCTATGGAATGAAAGAGTTGGCATTAAAATGACTATGATGTTATAATATGTGGGAAAGTGCATTGTAAAGTTTGAAAGATTGATAAATAACCTCCCAAGGGACTGTGCCCATAAAATGTGTACATATGCTTTTCAACACTGTGTAGAAATACTTCCAAATCCTAACTTGTCCAGGTTTCTGAACTCCAGTTTCCTTATTTGTAAACTGGCATAATTATACCTAACTTGCATATTTGCTGTGAGAATTAAGAAAGTGAATGTGAAATATGTAATAAAGTATATTACTTAGTGACTGATAAGTAAGGGAACTGCTTTCATGGGGTTAATTAGTCTTTGTTTTCACAATACATTTTTCTTCTACCCTCAGTGTTTAGTATTGTGTTTTATTTCCTTACCTAACATTCTTTCTCCTTCACTAAACTGTGAGCCTCCCGGACAAAAGACATATTCCTTATTTGCCTCTGTGTCCCTGAATCTTGCATGAAGCTTGGCACAAAATAGGAGTTTCTAAGCATAGTGGCTAAAAGCTCTTGACTGCTAACCAGAAGGCTGGCGGTTCAAACCCACCAACCACTCCTCGGAAGGAAGGTTGGGCAATCCTACTTCCGTAGTGATACTGCCTTGGAAACCCAAGGAGGGGTCGCTATGAGTCGGGGCCGATTCAACGGCACATAACAACAACAACAACAAAGCATATATTAGGAGCTCTGGTAGCATAGTGCCTAAGGCACTTGACTGCTAATCAGAAGGCTGGTGGTTCAAACCCACCAGCCACTCCTCGGAAGGAAGGTCCAGCAATCCTATTTCTGTAGAGATACTGCCTCAGAAACCCAAGGAGGGGTTTCTATGAGTTGGGGCCAACTGGATGGCACATAACAACAGGCATATATTAACTAGATGAAGATTTTTCAAAGCATAGAAGCAGTAGACCTTGTCTAGGCCATATGAGAGAGAGAGAGACAGAGACAAAGAGGTAGATAAAGAGAATGCTCTTCTTGCATACTAATTTTTTTTTTTTTTTAAGATATAAAGAATGCTGCTTCAGTTGTTGATTCTACATTATCATTAAGCCTGGAATTTATTGCTGCATTAGGTGCTCAACTTATTGTAGTCATTTTTATTTATTTTTGGTACAATCCATTAGACAATCAAGATGAAATGTGTTTGTACTATTGGATTGATGAAAGTATCATATTACTTTTTGTAAGACACCCCTAAATAATCCAGGAATGTGCACTCAATCAGATTGCTTAATTTGCTGAACTCTGTATCAGCAAACTCTTCTTACTGGGCAAGAAACTTTATCCATACAAAGGACTATCAGATGATTGTGTGATACTTGCCCAGGAAACATTTTTTTAAGATAATTTCTTCTTTACGCCTTCAGGCTACTTGATTCATTTGTTGTTGTTGTTGTTATGTGCCATCGAGTCGGACTCAACTCATAGCGACCCCTCTTTGGGTTTCTGAGGCAGTAGCACTACTGAGGTAGATTGTCCAACCTTCCTTCTGAGAAGTGGCTGGTGAGTTTGAACCACCAGCCTTCTGGTTAGGAGTCAAGTGCTTTAGGCACTACGCTACCAGAGATCCTACTTGACTCATTTAAGAAGGATTAACTACCTTTTCTCATGCCCCAAAGCCTTAGATCAGTATGCACTTCTTGTCTAGTAAAGGACTGTTAATGCTAGCCACATATCCATATCTAGGCTCTCAGCCTCACTTTCATTTATGAAATAGAAGTAGTAATTCCTCCCTCACAAATGTATTGGAAATAGAAATGATAAATGCTATGTATCTGGGAGATTACCTAGTAAAATTATAAGTTACAATCCACACAAATCTCTTTTGTACTTTTCATTCTTCATCAAAGTTCAACACCAAGGTTTAACTAGTAATTTATGCATATTAATCCTTCTAAGGAAAGAATACAAATAAGAAAACAAAGCAAAGGCATGTAGAACAAGTAAGAATGTGTTTTATATTTTGACAGATAAATAGGTAGATAAATTGATGGATAGATGATGAATGGATGGATGGGTAGATAGATGGATGGATGGATAGGTATGTATATCCATTTCTGTTACTCAATCTTTCTTATTTTGACATTTCATGCTGGTATGTAAATCCTGACTCTAATGATTATTGAAACTATGATATCAGTAGCTTATGGGGAAATAATGTACTAAAGCTTGGCATGGAGTTAGAAGTCATTAGTTTTTACCTGTTTGGTAATTAATATATGGAATATATTACTGACTCTCTTAAGCTGAAGATTTCTTTCCATTTCTTTATTATTTATTTATTTTTGGTTTTCTTTTCAATCTTTTTGTATCTCATTTCAAAAACCATTTTTCACACTTTACATATATCAAGCATGGTGCTTGGAATTGGAGTTATAAAATTACTTCATAGTTCCTGAAATTAAGAGATGTTGAAGTTACTCACCTGAAATACATTTTGGACAATAGTAGAAAAAGTGGAGATAATAAATTAAATAAGTTAAATATCTAATCATTATATAGGCTACTTAATAGATGTACTGTCTAAGGCATTTGAGTGCTAACAAGAGGCTGGCATTTCAAACTCAGTAGCCTTTCCTCAGAAGAAAGATCGGGCAATCTACTTTCATAGAGACACTGCCTCAGAAACCCAAGGATGGGTCACTATGAGTCAGATTCAACTGGACGGTAGTGAGTTTTTGAGTAATAGACAAAACAATTATCCATTTTTTTTAATATAGAAAAGATAACAATAAAAGGAAAAACCCACTGCCATTGAGTCAATTTCGATTCATAGTGACCTTATAGGACAGTAGAACTGCCTGAAAACTTCAAAATTTAATCAGTATTGATCTAAATATCAAAAGTTGCAGATATTTTTTTTCCCATATGTGCAAACCTGCAGATAGAGTTCTGAGCAGAAAGATCATATGGCAAATCCTAGAGGTGTTAAGAAATAATATAATTTTTTATTAATTAATAGCTCACTATTGCTGTAAAATATAGTTTGAAAGTTAAATGGCAAGAATCAGTACTAATTTGATAATCAGGTTTTTTTTTTCTTTTTTTGTCTGATTGAGGAGTTTAAGACTTGGTGCTGTCAATGGAGAGCTATTGAACATTTTTTGGCAGTGCTTTGGCCTAAATTTGATATTGTCATAATGCTTTCATGATGGAAAGATAACTTCACAAACAGGAAAGCAAAAGTATTTGGAAGAATTAAGGATAAAAACAGGGTGGTGTTGTTGAAATACCTGTAATAACCTAGATGGGAATCAATGGACACCTGAAGAAAGTAATAACAAATGGATATGGAGATAGATCCCTCTACTGTGCAAAGGTTTTATTTAATGAATGAGTATTAATAGAATTTGTTAACTCATTAGATGTTATGGGTGATGGAAATGGGTAATTAAAATGACTTGCTGATTTATGAACTTGCTCTTGTCTCTAAAAGCTTATTTATTACACTATTCTGTATTTGCATATTCACTTATATCTTCTTGCTATCCTTAAGATTCCTAATTATAGAAACTCTATCGTGAAAGCTTTCTTTAGTGTTTAGCATATAGTACTTAATAAATAAATACCAGTTGAAAGTATAACTGATGAAATTTATAGGGCTAGTTATTAAAGGATGAAGAGCAGTTTTATTAGAGAGAGATGATTAATTTAATTTTGGAATATATATATATAGCCTGTGGCTCCATGTTGTACATGAATAGAAAGCAATTCCGTGTATGAATAAAGAATTTTAGAGAAAACTGGACTTGAGACTTGTAGTTAGAAACACATAAGTGGTGGTTTAAGATAATGGCAGAAAGGACACTATTTCCAAACAGCAATGGTGCTTTCTTTCACAGTAAAACTATGCTGTTGTATTGTTGTTGTTCGGTGCTATCACATTGGTTCTGACTCATACTGACCCTATGTACAACAGAATGAAACACTGCCCAGCCCTGCCCCATCTTCACAGTCGTTGCCATACTTCAGCCCATAATTGCAGCCAATTTGTCAATCCATCTTGTTGAGAGTCTTCCCCTTTTTCTCTGAACCTCCACTTTACCAAGCTTGATAGCCTTCTCCAGGAACTGGTCTCTTCTGACAACATGACCAAAGTATGAGAGATGAGGTCTGGGTACTCTCTCTTCTAAGGAACATTCTGGCTGTACTAATTCCAAGACAGATTTGTTAATTCTTCTACTAGTCCATGGCATTTTTGATATTTTTTTGACAATACAACAATTAAAAAGCATCAATTCACCTTCAGTTTTCTTGTTTACTGTCCAGATCTCAAACGCATATAAAGCTAGTGAAAATATCATGGCTTGGGTCAGGCACAGTTTTGTCTTCAAAGTGACATCTTTGTTCTTGAACACTTTAAATAGTTGTTAGCTACCTTCAAGTTGGCCCCTGACTCCTGGTCATCTCATAAACAACAGAATCTGGCCATTGTGATCTGTAGTGTCTTCATGAACTGATTTTCAAAAGTGTATTACCATGTTTCTCCTCCTAGTCAGTCTTACTTGAAAAACTCCACTGAAATCTTTTCAGCATCACAACAACATACATCCCTTCACTGACAAATGCAGTGGCCATTCGTGAAGTGCATGGGCCAGAAATACAGCTATTGTCTTCTACATGGAAGGTAAGAATTAGATCACTGAGCTATCATTTCCCTTAGAACACAATTTAAAACCAAACAAAACTCTCTGTCATCGAGTTGATTCCCTTGCATAGCAACCTCCTTTGGGATTCTAAGGCTGTATATCTTTACTGAAGTAGATTGTCCAGTCTTCCTTCCATGAGTGGCTGGTGAGTTTGAACTGCCAGTCTTCTGGTTAGCAGTCAAATGCTTTAAGCATTATGCCACCAGAGCTCCATAGTAACACTATAGTCCCTATTTATTTAATCAAATGCTAATGCAGGTGTTGCTTTGAAGGAATTTTGTAGATGTGATTAATATCTATAGTATATTGATTTTGCATAAAGAGTATTACTCTCAATAATTTGAATAGGCCTCATCCAATCAGTTGAAAGTCCATAAAAGCAATAATTGAGGTTTCTCAAAGAAGAAATTCTGGCTCAGGATGGCAGCATCAACTCCTGCCTGAATTTCTATCTGCAGGTATAACCTGTTGACATAAGACTTTCCAGTTCCCACAACCACATGGGCCAATTCATTAAAATATATTTCACATATATCATATATTTCTCTAGAAAATCTTGATTCATACATTTTTCATACCATCATTAATACCAAAAATCTTGTCCACTGAAGGAATGAATGAAAAGAATTACATTGATTTTTCAACTCTTTTCGTCTTTCTTAACTCTTCTGTTTTTGTGTAAGAGCATGCAAGGAATAATTTCTTTAAGATTTAGGTTTTATTTATTTCCAGTTAAATTTTTATGTCATCAATATATCTAATTGATACTAAAATTAATGCTTCATGCAATAATTTTTGAAAAACTCCTTTGTAGTCAAATAGCAAAAAACAATCAATCAATTCCTATAGTGCTTGAAGAACACATTCATTGTATTCATAATTCCAAATTCAATGGATGTTTAATATTTATGTAAGTTTTATAAGCAATAATAATTCTATTCTAACTAAAGAAGTTAGACATCAACCTCTCAATTTAAATACACCTTTATTCATAGATTCATTATTGTGAAATCAAGGAAAACTACACTGAGATAATTAAATCATAATCAAATACTTTGTATTTACAAAGTACTCCACGTCTATTTTTTTTTCTTTTTTATAATAAACCTTAAAATAATACTTTGTTGATCATAGCCATAAAAATTATTTCTTACTGGAAGCAACTTTGAAAATCCAGTAATTGATTTGTCCAATTCATATATTTGGTAAATTAGGCCTTACATTAAAATAGACCTAAGTTCTTTGTTGTTGTTGTTGTTATTATGTGCCATTGAGTTGTCCCCAACTCATAGCAACCCCTTCTTGGGTTTCTGAGGCAGTATCACTACAGAAGTAGATAGCCCAACCTTCCTTCCAAGGAGTGGTTGGTAGGTTTGAACTGCCAGCCTTCTGGTTAGTAGTCAAGTGCCTAAGGCACTATGCTACTAGAGTTCCTAAGTTCGCTTTCATTCATTATTATTCTACCAAGAGACAACATATTAGTTGGAAAATCTGCTTGAGAATTATTAACTGGAAATACCACTTGGTTCCTCTGATAATATTTAATCACACATTTAAACCCAGGAGTCATTTTCACTCTTTTGATATTCTGAAAACTTTTGATGAATGTGTCTAACCTTATTGCTTTGATATAATTTGGCTTGAAGTTCATAATGGAGTCTTAAAATCACCAAAGTGTAGCAACATTTTAGTCAGAAATTGAGAAAAGTTTGAAAAGAAGCACCATTAATGTGCAATATTAAACACTATTGGGTGAGAAAAAAAAGAGAGAGAGAAGAGGCCCTCTGGACCTCCTAGGGAAAGAGAAATTCATCTAGAAATCTGTCCTTGTTTTAAAGAAAAATACTGAGGGCCTCATGAGAGATTTGGGGATTCCACTGCTTAACTATTTCCCTATTCATTCAAATCAAAATATATTAATATCAAAAATAATTTGTAAAAGTTGATTAAATCAAAAATACTTCTCTGAAAGAAAAATCATGGTAAACTTTGGATTTAAGTAAATAATTATACATCCTCTGTGTAGATGTTTAACTTTACTATCTTGAATTTACAGAATAAAATAATCCCATCTCGTATATCTTCATGTCACTCCTAATAGCATCCAGCACCTGGCAATAGGTAAATATTAAACAATTCTAAAGGCATAAATTCAAAATGGCCCAAAAGATCCACATATCCTGAGATGCATGATTTTATTTAATCCTCCCTACTGAGAATTGAGGGAGCTCTGGTAGAATAGTGGCTAAGATACTTGCCTGCTAACCAGACGGCTGGCGGTTCAAACCCATCAGTCACTTCTCGGAAGGAAGGTTGGGCAATCCTACTTCCGTAGTGATACTGCCTCGGAAACCCAAGGAGGGGTCGCTAAGAGTCAGGGCCGACTCGACAGCACATAACAACAACAACAACAACAAAGGCATAAATGAAGTTACTATGTCTTAGATTCTGGTACAACTACATACCTATTCTTGTCTTTACATACACATATATACTTACACGCAGTAATATCCAAAGTAATCTCTGAAAGACATTGGATATGTACAGACTCATCCAAAAGCTCCTATCAGTCCATCTAGACAAACAATACATATACAATGTTGAAAATGTCTAAATGGAGGTTTGCAAAGAACACAGGGAATCTCTATAAACAAGGGAAGTCTCCAATCCTGTGTTACTCCAAGTAAAGATATTTGGTGAGAACATAACTAACCAGTTGCCTTTGAATCAACTCTGAGTTATGGGAACCCCATATCTGCCAGAGTGGTACTGTGCCCCATGAACTTTACAATGGCTGATTTTAACTAAGTAGATTGCCAAGTTTTTCTTCCAAAGCACCTCTGGGTGAATTCAAACTGATAAACTTTCAGTTAGCAGCTGAGTTCATTAACCTTCTGGTGGCATAGTGCCTAAGGCATTTGGCTGCTAACCAGAAGGCTGGGGGTTCAAACCCACCAGCTACTCCTAGGAAGGAAGATGGGGCAATCTACTTCCATGGTGATACTGCCTTGGAAACCCAAAGAGGGGTAGTTATGAGTTGAAATCAACTTGACGGCACATAACAACAACAACAACACCTAAGGACTCTAGTGTATACTTGAGCTCTTTTAATGTTATAAGATAATCACCTGTTTTTCAAAAAAGAGCATCACTTTCAAAGAAAATAAGCACCATTATTAATAGAGAAATAAGAACAATTGAAGCTGTACATTAAGTACTTCTCCTGGACTCTGCCCCATTCTTTCATTGTAATGAATTATAACATTGAGTATAGCAGCTTTTGTTGATTTCTGTGAGTCTTATAATGAACTACGGATTCAAAGACTGGTTTTGGAAACTGACTGACCTTGCAGTTGTAAGAAGTGAGGGAAGTCTTGTATGGAATGCTGTGTTCCCCTTACATATTGTACTTGTGTAAATTTCACAGTTGGCATGTATTCCCAGAACTAGAGTAGAAAGAGCCATCTTTGAGTTTAGCTGTATTCAGGTCAACATTTCTCAGAATGTACTATTTGAAAGATCCAACATTATAGGTTATGGGTGATTTAAAATAAAATAAAAAATAACAGAAGTCCTCTATGATTTCACATTTTAGTTGGAGAAATAGGGAGACATTGTAATTTGAATGTAAGATAAAACATTTTTTGATGTGTTGAAACAGACAAGCAGAAGAGAACAAGAAATTCACCCACTGAGAGAAGGGAGCTGGTTTGCCACCAACAGCTAGACCTTGGTGTTGCTAGCATCTGGTCCTCTATCCACAGTTAGGTCATGGTTTGATAAAAATGAACAATTTCATATAATAGAAACATAAAGTAAGACCATCCTATGTCTTGATAGAGCAAGACAAAAAAAGACCACTCTATAGTCATGTATCCAGCCACTCCTCGGAAGGAAGGTTGGGCAATCCTACTTCCGTAGTGATACTGTCTCAGAAACCCAAGGAGGGGTCGCTATGAGTTGGGGCCGACTTGATGGCATATAACAACAACAACATAATCATGTATGAATAAAGAACAAAATAAGAACATTATACAAAACCAAAAACAAATGCCTAAACATTCTTTCATGACTAATACGGCCAAGTACACGAGGAACCTGTACATGAACCCAGAGGTTGTTATTTGAAAAGAACAAAGGGATACTGCATGGTTTAAAATCAAGAGAGGTGTGTATCAAGGATGTATCTTTTTACTGTATTTATAACTACCCTTATTCTATGTGTGTGTGTGTGTGTGTGTGTGTGTGT
>NW_006922235.1:679018-684043 GCF_000298275.1 Orycteropus afer afer
AGCTCTGGTAGCCTAGTGCCTAAAGACATTTGACTGCTAACCAGAAGGCTGGCGGTTCAAACCCACCAGCCACTCCTTGAAAGGAAGATGGAGCAATCTACTTCCAGAGCGATATTGCATCGAAAACCCAAGGAGGGGTCACTATGAGTCAGGTCGGACTTGAGGGCACATAACAACAACAACATATTATTCAATATGTGTGCTAGGAAAATAATCTCAGAAGCTGGACTATATGAAGACAAATGCAGCATCAGGATTGGAAGAAGACTCATTAGCAATCTGCTGTATGCAGAAAACACTATCTTGCTTGCTGAAAGTGAAGATGATTTGAAATACTTATGTGAAGAAAATCAAAGACTACAGTCTTCAGTGTGGATTACACCTCAACATAAGGAAACAAAAATTCTCACAATTAGACCCATTAGCAACATCATGATAAATAGAGAAATAGATTAAATTTGTCAGGGATTTCCTATTACTTGGATCTACAATCAACAACCATAGAAGCAGCAGTCAAGAAATCAGACATTTTATAATGAAGAAAATCAAAGACACATGGAAATGGTCCGAGGGACTAGTGGACCACATGAACCTCAGCCTACAAGACCCTGAGAGCTGAATAACTAGGTGGTACCTGGGTACTGACTGCCAATCATTCAGAGATCAAAATAGGAAATCCTGGATAGAGTGGGAGAAAAATGGGGAACAGATCTCAAAATCATGAAAATGACTAGGCTTACTTGTCTGATAGAAACTAGTGGAACCCACAAGAATATGGCCCTTAGTCACCCTTCAGCCTGGAATTGAACTCACTCCCACGGCTTCTAGCCAGATAATGGACAGGCCTATAAGGTGAACATTTACATCAGGTGGGTACACTCTTTATCAACCATAGGAGATCAGAAGGGCACCATTTGTACAGGGAGTTAGCTCACAGGGCAGGAACACATAGGAAAGAATGAAACAGGGAAAAGATAACCATAGGGAGGAACTTGAAAGAGAACCCTTACATTACAGGGATTGCAATCAATGCCATGAAACAAAATGTGTATGAACTGTTGAATGGAAGATGAATTAGCTCTGTAAACTTTCATCCAAATCACAATAACAAGAAGATAAATCAGACACTGAACTACTCTGGGCAGTTGTGCTGCAAAAGATCTCATTGAAGTGTTAAGAAGCAAGAATGTCACTGTGAGGACTAAGGTAGGCCTAAAATAAGCCATGGTATTTTCAGTCCCTTCATATGCATGTGAAAGCTAGACAATAAATAAAGAAGACCAAAGAAGAATTGACGTACTTGAACTGTGGTGTTGGTGCAGAATACTGAAATTATCATGAACTTCCAGAAGAATGAACAAATCTGTCCTTGAAAAAGTGTAGCTGGAATGCTCTTAGGAAGCAAGGATGGCCAGACTTATGTTCCAGCAAAGGAGCTTAATAGGCATACAAGCTACACAGACCCTCTGCAACAAAGCAATGAGAAACTGATTGAAACTGATACAGAAGACAATCCTGGAACCTTGAGCTTTGAAGGGAAGGACAAAGAAGTGGATTAAATACCAACTAGTAGAAGAACCTGAATGCAACAGTGAGTAAGGAGACAAATGGATTAGTGGACTGCTGGCTGTCCTGAGGGCACAACCATTTTTAATATTTCCCAATAGCAACCTAAAAATTGGCTCTGCTCACCAAAGACTGCATGGGCAAGGACTGCATTGGTGCCTGACACCCAGAAAGAAAAACAGCAAAGAAGGAACCAAACAGACCTGTGGACGGACAGCAGCTGTACAGAGGGTGGAGCGATTGTGAATATTTGAAAGCAGTGGGTGCCACTATTTTGGATTTTTGCAAGTTGTCTTCTTACCTATACAGAGACCTAAGAATAAATTCTTTTTACCAAGGACAACATGGGCGACCACACTTGAGGCTGACAACTTAAAAGGTGTTATATTCCCCTTATTACTCTTATAACCCACACCCTTTTGGTGAACAGAGATGTGGCCATCCCCCACTTCCACCCACCTTCAAACCAGCAGGAATTCCATCCTCTGTGGCCCAATAGAGCCTGGGTGTCATGCCCCACAGCCCCACAGTTTCGTTTTCATGTTTGTTTTTAAATTATTCCTTTTTTTTTTTTAATTCTTTTTTCCCCTTGTCCCTGGTTCTTGTATTTGTTTTTTTTCTCTTCCTTTTTCCTTGTTTCCTTCTTTTTTTCTTTCTTTGTTTCTTCCAATTCTTTGAATTCTCTTTTGCAGTTTTCTAATTTTTTTTCTTTAGTATTCTTTCACACTTGCTCTTTTCTCTCATTCCTCTTCCCTAGATATTGTGGGCTATTTTTTTCTTAGTTTCTTTCTTTTATCTTTTTTAATGACTTTTGAAAATTTTTCTTCTTATTTATTGCATTTGGGAGGGGTTGTTCCTCTGTGTTTATGAGGTTTGAGGTTTTTTTTTTTTTTTTCCTGATCCCTCCCCTTTGGTGGAATGAAGATGATGTGATATATTTCTGTAACAATTTACCACCCAGAAACCTAGTGGGGTCATTATGAGTTGAAACCTTTTCAATAGCAGTGAGTTTGTTTTAGCTTTTTTGGAACTGAGAGGGAAACAGCAACCATTACCACACAATGCAACCATACTTGCAACTCCTGAAGCCCCACCTACAGAGTGAATGCCACCACTTGCTTTTGCTCCAACTGACCAATGATAGAGAGAAGCCAATACCAGCTCAGCTTACCCTCAATTGTTCTTTATGAACAGCTAACAGAGATCTGTGAACACACCCTCATTCTCTACCACATTCACCAGGAAACAGGTGGTCAGACAGGTGCCTAAGTTCTAACAGCTAATGAATAGAGAAGCACAGTACTCTGCTCACACAAATATATCAAAAAAAATTTAAGGAGAAAAAAAATCCTGTGCAAATCACACTAACATACAACTCAAATTAAACTTAAGTACAACAATATCACAATGTCCCAGAGACAGCAAACTATCACAGTACACAAAAAGCAAGATAAAGTAGTACAAAAAAGGGATCAAGATACAAACCTAGAAAACATCCCTCAGGAATAAGCAGCTTTGGCATTCCCTGATAAATAATTAAAAATAATTATATTTGGGTACCTTCAAAGGATTGAGAGACAGATTAAGGAAAATGCTGACAAAATTAAAGAAAAAGGGAAAAAAAAAAAAAAAAACTCCAGACCAATTTAGAAAAGCAAGACAAGAACACATTGACAAAGTAAACAAAAAATAGAATTGATACAAAAACAACGAATGGAAATCCAGAAGATTAACACTAAGATTTCAGAAATAGATAACACATTAAATGTGCAAAGGAGTAGACGCAAATAAATGGAGACAGAATTAATGAGATTGGAAACAAATAATTCAATACTATTTTGTTAAGGAATCAATTAAAAAAAAAAAATGAAGAAAACCTAAGATTCATGTGGGATACCATCAAGAGGAATAGCCTAAATATAATCAGAATTCCAGAACAGGAAGAGACAAATAAAACCACAGAGAAAATTGTGAAAGATATGTTGGAAGAAAATTTCCTTAAAAAGATGAAAGGTAAGAATATATCCATTCAAGTTCAATGAATCCCAAACAGGATAAACTGTAAAAGAAAATCACCAAGACATATTATCATTAAACTCACCAAAACCAAAGACAAACAAAGAATCCAGAAAACATCAAAGGAAAAATGAAAAGTCATCTACAAAGGGTAAACATTAAGACTAAGCTTGGATTTCTCAGCAGAAACCATGCAACAGAGAAGGCAGAATGATGTATATAAAACCTGGAAAGAAAAAAATTCCAACCTAGAATTAAAAAAAAAAAAAAAAAAACACCTTACTTCCATGAAGCTGGATCTGACTCACAGCAACCCCTCCTTGGGTTCCTGAGGCAGTATCACTACTGAGGTAGATTGCCCAATCTTCCTTCTGAGGATTGGCTGGTGGATTTGAACTGCCAGCCTTCTGGTTAGCAGTCAAATGCCTTAGGCACTATGCCACCAGAGTTCCTTAGAATTATATATGCAGCAAAATTGTCCCTAAAATATGAGGTTGAAATTAAGACATTTCCAGATAGGAAATTTGTTAATAGTTATTTTTTTAAAAAATTTGTTAAAACCAGACTAACCTTACAAAAGATGCTACAGGGAGTCCTTCAAACAGAGGACCAACAACAGAAAACAACAATCAATGATTACTATATATGATGACATAATCCAGAAATTAACCCAGTTATAAATGTATCCAAAGTAATGTAAGTTTGCAAGACTGTGAAAAGGGAACCAGAGACATCAATTGGTAAATAAGGACAACTACAAACCAAAAAGAGGAAACAAATAGTTTAGGTATAGAACTTCTAAATGCTGAAGAAGTCAATTGTGAAATAGAACAGACTGGTTTAAACTTGAGAAGAAAATAATAAGTCACAGGGTTACCTCAAAGAAAAATAATGAAGCTTAACAACAAAATAAAAAAGAGGAGAAGCAAAAATATTTAGCAAATACAAAAACAACATGAACAAAGAAGATGATAGCATGAGCCATAAACAAAATGAGTTCAGCACAGAAAATTTATGGAACAAAGAATTCAAAACACCACAAAAAATACACACACACACACATGTGTGTATATATACACATAACAAAATGACATCAATAAATGCATACTTGTCGATAATTACAATGAACATCAATGAATTAAATGCACCACTAAAGAGATGGAGAATTGCAGACTGGATATGAAAACATGATCTATAAATATGCTGTCTACAATGGACTCCCCATAGATACAAAGACCAAAATAGACTAAAAATCAAAACTTGGAAAAGGCATACAAAGCAAATGGCAACCAAAAGAGAGCAGAAAGGCAATACTAATTTCTGATAAAATAGTCTTTAAGACAAAAGAGACCATAAAAGACAAGGAACTTTATCAGCCCCTGCACACCTGTTTGAGTTGGGAAAAGCCTCTAGGTTGATGTTTGATCCAAGAACTTGGGCCTT
>NW_006922235.1:684664-685233 GCF_000298275.1 Orycteropus afer afer
AGCCACTAGAGAGATGCAAATCAAAACAAGCATGAGATACCATCTCACCACAATGTTAATAGCAAAGTTCAACAAGACAGAAAATATCAAATGCTGGTGAGGATGTGAAGAGATTGGGATTCTCAAACACTGTTGGTGGGACTGCCAAATGGTAGAACTACTGTGGAAATCAATATGAAGATTCCTTAAAAAGTTGGAAATAAAAGTAACATTTAATCCAGCAATACCATGATTAGATGGGTACCCTAAGGAAATGAGAGCCAGGTCATGAATAGATATATGTACACCCATGTTCATCGTAGCACTATTCACAAGAGCAAAGAGATGGAAACAACTTAACTGCCAATCAACCAAGAAATGGATAAACAAACTGTGATACATACTCACAATGGAATACTACGCAACCCTAAATAATAATGTAGTATCTGCAAAACACCACATAACATGGATGAACTTGCAGGACATTATGCTGAGTGAAATAAGTCAATTACAGAAGGACAAATATAATATTAGTCTGCTATTTCAAATGTCAAGGAAATGTTTGTGCATGGAAGGAAAATTTCTTTGTT
>NW_006922235.1:685688-698320 GCF_000298275.1 Orycteropus afer afer
TCCACAGATATATCTGTATATGTGTATTCAATACATTTATATGTTTATATATATGTGTGTAATCACAGATGCTTATATACTTGAATATATGTGTGTGTGTGTGTGTGTGTGTGTATAAAGAGGGAGATAACTCCCTGCTAGTATAGCAGTTACGCACTTGTCTGTTAACCAAAAAGTCAACAGTTTGAACTCATTATATACACACACACACACTGGAGATTATTAGTGGTTACCAGGTGTAGGAGGGAGGAGGAAAGGGACAGCTTTTGTTTGTGGTCCTTTGAGTTTATGCTAATAATGGAATATTTTGGGAAAGGATAGCATCAAGATGGCATAAGAGGAAAAATGTTATCATCGTCCCTGAGCTGTAAATGTGGAAGTTGTTGTGTTGGCGAATGTTTCGTTGTATAGGTTTTCATCATAATAAAAGTGAAAAAGAAAATGGCACTTTGTCTCACCTACTTTGGATATGTTGTCAGAAGAGACTATTCCCTAGAGCAGAATAGAATGCTTGGTAAAGTACAGGATCTTCAAAAAAAAAAGACCCTCCTCCAGATAGACTAATACAGTGGCTACAAATATGGTGTCAAGTATGGCAAGGACTGTGGGGATGGTGCAGAACTGGGCAGTGTTTCACTCTGTTGCACATGGGGTTGTTATGAGTCAGAACTAACTCGTTGGCACCTAACAACAACAACATGTTCAATTGTTGCTGGTTTTTTTTTTTTTTTTTTTTTAATAGATAGAATAAAACGGCTTTAAGCCTGTTCTGCTTCTGTTGCTTTTTAGATGAAAGAATAGAGTTGTAAAAGTCCAGAATAACCTCTGCTTCCAGAGCATAGCCAATTCAGACAAAGCTTTTCCTCTTTAAATACTTCTGGAAATTATCTAACACTAGCCTATATCCTTTTAGTAATCCCCTTTTAACCTTATCTTCTCAGAAGTTCCTGCTTCCAGTGCTGTGCTATTCCTTCATTGAAACAAGTTAGTAAAGCCAATTCTGGTTTGACTACATGTCTGTTCCTCATGGTCTTTGACTGATGAGCTTTAATAAAGCTGCAGTATGTGCATAATTTTGAAAGAAAGAGAAACTAAGCAAAATAATGACTATTAGTTTCAGTAAGATCACTGTTGCTGTTGTACTTGTTGTTCCTGGGTTAGAGGACTTTGCAGTGCTCACTCAAGACATTAGTGTCTGGTTTGAGATAGCAACTGCAGTCTTATGTCTCAAAGACCAATGCTCTCTGGTTTATACCACACTGTTTTGTTTTCACCCTTTAGACAATGTGCCAGAGAACTAGAGTAAAATTTAAATGAAAATGATTTAAAATGTAGTGACCTTTGATAATATAAATATGTGATAAAATGAAATTCAAAATGGCTTGAGGTTTCATGTGGATTTGAACCACCAGCCTTCTGGTTAACAGTCAAATGCCTTAGGCACTATGCCACCAGAGCTCCCACACATATATCTGTATATGTATATATAAATACATTTATATGTTCATACATATGTGTGCACAGATGCTTATATACTTGAATGTGTGTATGTGTGTGTGTGTGCATATGCCACTCCTCAGAAGGAAGATGGGGCAATCTACTTCTGTAGTGATACTGCCTCGGAAACCCAAGGAGGGGTTGCTATGAGTCAGGTCCTACTCGACGGCACTTAACAACAACATATATATACATATATATATAAAGAGAGAGAGAAAACTTCTGGTGGTACAGTAGTTAAATACTTGCCTGTTAACCAAAAGGTCAACTGTTTGAACTCATTAACCACTCTGCTGGAGAAAAGACCTGGAGATCTGCTCCCATAAAAGTTTCAGCCTAGGAAACCATGTGGGGCAGTTCTACTCTGTACTACTCTGTACCATATAAGGAGTGACCATGAATCACAATCAACTTGATGGCACATAACAATAATAATAGTTGGTGGTATGAATTCAATTATAGATACATTGAAAACCAAACTCACTGCCACTTACTTGATTCCAACTCATAGCAACCCCCTTTTGGTTTCTAAGGCAGTAAATCTTTACAGAAGTGGATTGCCCAGTCTTTCTTCTGTGGAGGGCTGGTGGGTTTCAACTGTCAACCATCTGGTTAGCAGTCAAATGTCACGTATCAAATTGATAATATACATCTTTTAAATTTGTTAAGAGTTGGAACAGTATCTTATGTAATTTTATAAATTTTTACTGTATATCAAATATGACTACTAACCAAATAGAGTACTCTTAATATAAAATCTATATATCACATTTGATAAATATATATATATAAACACATATATGAGAAACGTATATATGTGTGTGTGTGTGTATTTCTTAAATGTGATTTTATTAATAGATATTGAAGGAAAAAGTAGCTTTCAATAATAAATTGAATAAATTTATTATTTATAAATTAAGCAAATGCTAGGTTCCTTAACAGAATACTTTCCAGAGCCTTTAGCTTATTGATGTCTGCTGTGAGTATTAATGCAGAGAACAGAGTGCTTTCATAAATTATCTAAGGTGTTATTCTTTACTCTTTTCCTGCCTGCTCTCTTCCATGATGCTTTGTGTAGAACCAGCATTTCACAGAACAACATTTGAAACATAGTGACTACATGATTTCCCAAAATTATATTTGTTAATTATTTTAATTTTTTTAACTAATATTTTACTGACTAATAATTATGCTAAATAAGGGGAAGAAAAGTAATATAAAAAGGAAGTGAAAAATGTTCTTGACTTGTAGGGATTCACAAACAAATTGAGTTAAAAACATGAAAAACTGACAATTAAAAATGCTCTAACAGCATTTATAAGTGAGTATAAGAAGCTCTGGTTGCATAGTGCCTAAGACATTTGACTGCTAACTAGAAGGTTGGTGGTTCAAACCAAACAGCCACTCACAGAAAGAAGAATGGGCATTCTATTTTTATCCATAAAGATTTACTGCCACAAAACCCAAAGGAGATCACTAAGAGTCAAAACCAACTAGATGGCAATGAGTTTGGTTTGGTTTTATAAGGAGCTCTGGTGATACTGTGTTTAAGGCATTAGGCTGCTGACCAAAATTTCAGCAGTTTGAAAACCACTTGTGCTCTGTGGGAGAGAGATGAGGCAATCTGCTTCAGGAGAGATTTAAAGCCTTGGAAATCCAATGGGGGTTGCTATGAATTGGAATCAACTCTATGGAAGTGAATTTGGTTTTTGGTTTTGGTGTTAGTGACTATAAGGGTGAAGAGGTTGAAAACTACAATTGTCAGGATGATTGGTGACAAAGGGAAAAATAAATACTGACTAAGATGTTTAAGGAACAAAAGAAAGGAACATAAAAAAGCAGGCAAGAAAGAAAGCATTTGAAAAATCATAGGAATAGTTCTCCTTGTGAGGTAAAAAGGGAGAGAGGTAAAGTAGGGTAAGAGGTTTGGCAGGTTTCTATAAAGAAAATTTGTGATAATTTGTTTCTGATGACAAATGAAAGGTAAGCTTATCATAGTAAACTTGAATACATAAACTTAAAAAAAAACATGCTAAGTATAATCTCACTCATAAAAACTCTTATATATAAATTGATATTTATTTATTTATATAAATTTATTTCTTAGGTTTGCTGTTGATGTTTCCTCTTTTGTTGATGTTGTTGTTGTTGTTGTTGTGTGCCATCAAGTTCGACTCAACTCATAGTGATCCCTCCTTGGGATTCCGAGGCAGTATCACTATGAAAATAGATTGCCCAACCTTCTTTCTGAGGAGTGGCTGGTGAGTTTGAACCACCATCCGTCTGGTTAGCAGTCAAGTGCCTTAGGCACTATGCTACCAGAGCTCCCATTTTTTCACTATATTGTTGATAGTTTCTTTTTTTTTTTCCCCCAATGAGTCATCATAATATTGATTGGTCTCAAATAAATTTTCCTCTGCCCATAAACTTTGAAGATTTTGACTGACAGAAATAATAAAGTATCGATTTTGTCAACATAGTGTCCATCATATTGTCCAAGTAGTAATGAGTAACCGTTCCTGAAGGGAACAATAAATGAATTATTAATGAATTGTATCTTTCAGCAGAATCATGATTCAGGAAAAACAAAATATTTCAATGTTTCAATTAGCTGATAATATTAAATACAATGTACCTTGGTGTTTATTTTACACTAGGTTTTATGTACCGAAAATTAATCTATAAGCACTTATTCCTCATAACACCCCTATCACATAAGAACATTGATTACCTCCATTTATTGATGAAGGAACTGCAACACTGAAAGGTTATTACTTTTCCAATATAAATTCAGTAGAATTTGCATATAAAGACACTTTGATTTCAGAGCAGACAGTTTTACACTATGCTAGTCCCATTTGTCATCATGCAGAAAAATTGAGGAAGTCCAATGGAAACAAAGTGGTAAGGATGGAGTTAAGGAAATGTATTAAGGTAGCATTAATAAGACTTAAAATTCAGGAATATGAGGAAATTTGAGGAAAACTTAAGAAATAATCTGAGGTATATAGTTTCAAATTTTCAATTTAAAATATGATGAAAGCATACAACTTAGATGCACACTTTTTGTGATTTTTAAGTCCTGCAATATCACCTTGTTCTGTTCAAAAGACCACCTCTTGGTCTATATAAAATTTTCTCATCAGCACAATTAAGTGTCTGGAATCCCCATTTTTTGCAATGTTCATAATTTGTTATGCAATTTTTTTATCAGAATTTGTTATAATCCATACAGTCAAATGCCTTTCCATAGTCAATAAAACACAGGTAAATATCTTTCTGATATTCTCTGTTTCTACCCAAAATGCATCTGACATCAGCAATGAAATCCATCATCTATGCATATCTCTGTCAAGGCACTGCTGCAACAGTTTTCTTAATTTTTTTCCAGCAAAATTTTTTTTCATGTTATATCAATAAGTACTGACTAAGATGCTTAAGGAACAAAAGAAAGGAACATAATGATGTCTTGATTGCTGCTTCCATGGGTATTGACTGTTGATCCAAGTAAAATGAAATCAATAATTTCAATAATTTCTCCATTCTATTAGATCACTTTTCGTGGAATGAGCACAAATAGGGATCTTTTCTGCTTGGTTGACCAGGCAATTATCTTCCAAATTACTTGGCATAAACAACTGGGGGCTTCCACTGTTGCATCTGTTTGTTGAAATGTCTCAATGGATATTCTGTCAGTTCCTGGAGTCTTGTTTTTTGCTAATTTCTTCAGTGTACCTTGAGCTTCCTTCAGTATCATCAGTTCTTGATTATATGCTACCTTCTGAAGTGGTTGAATGTTGACTAATTATTTTTGGTACAGTGACTCTGTGTATTCCTTCTATCTTCTTCCAAGGCTTCTTGCATTTTTCAATATTTTGCCTGTGGAATCCTTCAATATTGCAACTCAAGTCTTGAATATTTTCTTCAGTTTTTTCAGCTTGAAAAATGCAAGTGTTTTCTTCTCTTTTTGTTTTCCAACTCCAGGATTGCTGAGAAAATAATATCAGAAGCTAGATTCTATGAAGAAGAACACAGATGAGGATTGGAGGGGGAGAAATGCAGGTGACACAACCCTTCTTGCTGAAAGTGAAGAAGACATGAAGCACTAACTGATGAAGATCAAAGACTATAGTCTTCAGCATAGATTAAACTTCAATATAATGAAAACTAAAATCCTCAAAACTGGACCAATAAGCAACATCATGATAAATGGAGAAAGTATTGAATTTGTCAAGGATTTCATTTTACTTGGATCAACAGTCAATACCCATGGAAGCAGCAATCAAGACATCAAAGAATCATTGCACTAGGCAAATGTTCTGCAAAAGGCCTCTTTAAATTGTGAAAGAGCAAAGATCTCACTTTGAAGACTAAGTTGCACCTGCTGAGGTCTGTGTAGGAGATCCTGGACAGAGTGGACAGAGTGGGAGAATGATGTGGAACAAAACTCAAAATCATTAAAAATAATAATAATAATAATAATAAGGGATTGGGTTGGCTGGTCTGATGGAGCCTGGTGGAACCACTGGGACTCTGGCCCCTGGATGCCCTTCAGGTCTGGGATTGGGCCCACTCCCGTCCTTCCAACCAACCAGGGAATGGGCATGTGAGCTGAGTATTTACATGGGATGGGTGCACTCTTTGGGAAGATCAGTCATGGGAGGATAGAGGGGATGGGTGTGCACAGGGAGACAGCTCGGGGGCCCGGAGTGTGTGTGTGGGGTAGGACACCAGGGAAGGTAGCTGTGGGGAGGAGGTTGGAGGGGAGCTGTTGCACTGTGGAGGGTTGCAGTCAATGTTGTGGGACAAGGTGTGTATGGGCTGGTGTGTGGAGTGTGAGTTTGCTCTGTGGAGTTTCATCCAGATCATAATAATAATAATAAAAAAAAAAAGATAATGGCAATGGAAATCTGGTAGAAGAAGTAAATTGTAACTCTGTGGCTGTCAACATTATAAATAAATGCATTTTTCAACAATCATATTCTCTTAGATACTAAATAAATCTAAATATTTAGTAGTGATAATGTCTCCTTTGCAGTCTACTGCATTTCATCATACAATTTGAATGTTGCTTCATTAATTTGCATGATACATTAATTTGCCTTTTTTAATCAATAACTATGAAGAAAAATGGGTCTCATACAGTTGGACAAATTATAAACTACAGAAAACTGTAATAAATGGCAAAGATATAATAGGTCCCTAACCCAACTAAATACTGGGAAAGAAAAGTTAGAAGAGAGTGATTCTTAACTCTTGGGTTTCAGTAGATTGAAGAATACACACTAGACAGTGGCCCCATTTAATGTTACTGTGTCTAGCTCACATTATTAATGTGACTAGATTGAAAAAAAGGTGAGGGCAAGATAGCAAATTTTCAAGACTACTGTAGTAGAGATAAGATATAAGACATTATTTTTAGTCTTGTTTCTGTCACTGATTTTCTAAGTATGAGATAATTGACTGATTTTTGAACATATGTAGCATACCTGGGAGAGTAGACAAAAGAGAAGTCTTGTATAGTCACTTTTTATTGGTAAGCATTTACCCGTGAAGTTGTCTACACTCAAAAGATGAAAAGAGGATGATTATTAAGAGGACATTGCAATAAGTCAAGCAGGAAAGAGATGTAGGTAGCAGTGGTGATGATGGTGAAACATAATCAGAATCTAGCTGTATTTCAAAGTTAGAGATGACAAGACTTTCTGATGGTTTGGAAATGAGCTATAAGAAGAGAAAACAAGTCATGGATGACCACAGGTCATTTAGCCTGAGCAGTAAGCAATTGGATTTGCATTTACTAATATGGGAAAACAAATGGGGGAAAAATGACTTTGAAGTGAGAGAAGCAATCAAGAGTTTGGTTTTGAATATAGTAGTGTTCAGAGGTCTTTGATTTAAGTAGAGATGCTGAGTAAGCAACTGAATATATGACTCTAAAATGATATTCATCCAATATCATAAAGAAATTAAAATAACAATTGTGGTGATTATTCACTTACATGATAAAATACTTAGAACTTAATAACTCATTCAAATTCATTTAACAAGTTTAATACATATAATAAAATTATTAGGTTGTGAAAATTATAAAGACATGTGCTTTATTTAAAAGAAAAAAAGAAGTCTAGAACAAAAAACATTAACATCTTTTGTCAGAATCAAACTTTAAATTGCCCTTATACTAAATTGAAAATCTTTTACATAGTGAAAAACTTCTTAATCTGGCTTTTCCTTATCTTCTGACCAGTCTCATTCAATGCATCTGTCTTCTTCCTTCTCTAGTTAACTCTGGTTTCACTGATCTTCTATTCCTCCAGTGCTTAAAGGTCATTTTTCTTTTCAGGAACCATGAATGCTCTGTCTCTTGTATACTTCTCCAGGCTTCCTTTAAATCCTAATATCAACTTTCAAGTCCTCAAAAATATTGCTCTCTCACATTATTTCCCTGATGAATTACTCTAAATTATTGTACGCCACCCCAGTTACAAAAGCTGATATCACTCAGTAGTCTCTTTTATTAGATTGCATAGAAATTAGAGTTGAACAATCAATTACTTAATTCTACTATTTGCCTTGCTGGGTGATAAGGCAAGATCTGTGCATATCTAATTAACCATTTTAGATGGAGCACCTACTCAACTTATTTGCACTCAGTAATTATACCATAGTATGGAATCCATAAACAAGAAAAAAAGGAGAAACAAGAAACAAGGAAAATAATGTATGAATTGATGAAATAGTGATGGGGATTGAAAGGATTAGACATAGGATCTCTGTGGGCTGCAATCAATTGGACAGCAACATCTTAAAGGTCTCCCAGGTATTGCAGTCTAAGAAGGCAATGAATGAAGATAATGTATGTTTATAGCATGTTAAATGAAGCTATCTTGAAAATTATTAGGATCCTTACGAAGAATAAACAATGACGACAGCCATGCTGTGTGTTTTGGTGTTTCCATTGGCTCTGGTTTGAATGTTTTAGAATATATGCAGATATATTTTACTTTTATTAAAGCTGCTTCATTAGGAAATATTGGGAAGAAAAAATAAGTGAAAATATCATAATGTGGTACAGAGATTATAGGCTTCATATGCTTCACATTCAGGGTTTTATTTTCATCAATATAATTAATTTGTTGATATTAGAGTAGTCATGGGAACTTTGGTGGTGTAGTGCCTAAGGCATTTGATTGCTAACCAGAAGGCTGGTGGTTCAAACACAGAAGTCACTCCTCAGAAGGAAGGCAGAACAATCTATTTCTATAGAGATACCTCCTCAGAAAACCAAGGAAGGTGGCTATGAGTTGGAATCAACTCAATGGCAGTGAGTTTATTTTTTTAGTTTCAGAGCATTCATGTCTTCATAACCTTTATTTTAAATTTTCCCTTCTGTAAAATGAAGAAGCTAGGTTTTAATATCATTTGCCAACCTGATTGTTTAAATCAAGTGATTGATTTCAATTTTTTTTTGTCAACAGTTAAGTTAGTTATTAATATATGAAGTTTTTCAAATTAATACTAATTGAAGTATTTAATTTGTGGTAATATTTATCCACATTCTTTTTTTCACATAATGATCTGAATAGAGTTTTATAAATAATAGAATATGAAATAGTCTGCTGATATTCCTGGGTAAGTATAAAACATCCACAGATGTGATATGGTGAACAGACTGACTAGTGGACTGAATTAAAGCAAATTGAAGGAGTTTTCTTTAAAAATTCAGCAACACTTATATATGTTTAAATCCATTGCCTGCATATTTATTAATGACTATCCATTTCAAAAGAAAACAGATATCACTAAACTCAGTTAAATTGATAGTCCAAACAAAGACAGTTTAATTATTTTGAATGTTAAATAAGTGAAACAAATAGAGAAATAAGAAATAATTTTTTAAAAAATGGGGGAAATTAAGAAATTTCATAGATCTGTTAGTGGAAATATTTTAGAAAAGAGATCATTTTCTTTATATGAAGGCAATGTAACAACATACTTTAATGATCCACTCAGAAAATAGGTATAGACATAACTAAATCTTATTGAACCCTAAGGATGTTAACCATTTTAAAAGCTATTGGATGCATGTGGAAAGAAAATATCATTTTGAAAAACTTATAGGAGAAAAATAAAGGTAATTTGAAATTATTAAATAGATACTATAGAAAGCTCAAGAGACATTTGCCGTTCAGTGGTAAAATTTTTACCTTCTATAAGAGAAACATTTGATTCCTGGCCACTACACTCTCTGCTAATGGAGGCTGGTATGTTCTTATGAAGCTAAAACTGTTTCAGCAGAGCTTGTAAACTAACATCTATTTCACAAATCAGCAAATGAAAACCCATGGATCAATGTGCTCTAACTACAACTAATCATGCAGATGTCTTAGGACTGGACAGTGTTTTGTTCAATTGTACATGCACCGTGAGTTGGACACAACTCACAGCAGGAACAACAATATAAAAGGCTCATTGTTGATGAAATTAATAGTTTGTAAAGTATTACAAGGATGAGAGAGTGCGTTAACACAGTTGTATGCTCCAGTTGGGAGAAAAAAAATTATCTAAAAAAAGTCGATATTAATTGAATGTAATATCTATAATTATGTATTTATATTTTCATCTATATCAATAGTCCTTCAGAAATTGATTTTTCATCTAGTTTCAGTCATGATTATGTCTCTCAAAAATCTTCAGAGATGGATTCATTCATTCATTCAAAATAATTAACCACAAGTTTTCCTAGGCATCATCTCCCACCACCACTAAAATGTTTACAAGAGTAGGTTATGCTATTGTGAAGTTTGTTAAGTGGAAATAATGCAGTGGTGACCACCTTGATTCCCTTTTCAAGGCTGAGATACTTATTCACCCAGCTTCTGGGAGTGTTGATGGGCTGACAGACTCATCTGAGACCTTCTCAGGAAGTTAGCCTTTCCCTAAGATAGCCATTTCACACAAAAGTAAGACCCCTCCTGACACAGACTGAATCTACTAACTAGTTTATGGTAGAAGAGAGAGAAAGGGGTTTAAAAGCCAGTCCCTTTCCTCAAAATGAAACAACTCTGAGGGTCAATCACAGTTCCATTGCTGCCCTGGGGTAGGCTGAGTTCATCATGGTCCAACTCCTCTCTCTGATTAGTCCTACTTCTTTTACTCCTTTGCAATAAAAGCACTCAAACAAAAATCTCCATCTGAGCCTTTCTCACAAAATCCAGCCTACAGTAGTTGGTTCCAGAAATGGTCTGAGAAGTCAAGCTCTAAAACAGCATTTTAGAGCAACAATTGCTAATCAATCAGCTAGCAAGGAGGATCACTTAGCTTCTGGTACAAATTAACCAGTTGGCATTGAGTCAATTCTGACTCATAGTGACACCATGTGTGTGAGAGTAGAACTGTGGTCCATAGAGTGTCCCATGGCTGATTTTCTTAAAGTGGATTGCCAGGTCTTTTTTCCAAGGCACTTAAACTTTCAGTATTTCCATTCATAGTTTAATACACTAACTGCACCACTCAGGGACTCCAGCTGCTGGTAGGAGGCATTTTTATAGTTCTTGATAGGCTTTTGTGTTCCAGTTGTTAAAATGTTCACTAGTGGTGAATTGGGCTGGAATGCAGGTGGAAAAGAACACACAAGTTAATGTGATGTTTCAGGTTTTTGAGAGCTTAAGAAAAGGTACTAATTATAGGAAAATAATTTTTTATGACTATTCCTGAATCCTATTAATTCTTTGGAGAAATAAAATGTAAAGCTAAGAATGATTATTCAAGAGTTGAAGGCAAAATGTGAAAATACCAGGAATTCCTTAAAAGAATAAAAAGAATGGTACCAGAGACTTGAACTGAGAAAATCTGGGTTGATAAACTTGAAAACCATTAAATACTTGATTCTCCCAGAACACTTTGAACTATAGAAGTGACCCACTCCTGAACTTCTATGGAAGATACTTGTGGAATGCATCACAAGTTTCAAAGAAGTGGGCATATTAATGCAGATAACATATATGAGTAAAAACCCCATCATCATATTCTGCAAGCCTCATTGAGAAGTCAGTGGTAGATATCCTTCTTTACGCCCGAGCTGAATGTAAAAAGATACTGCTGCAAGTCTTCTAATCCAATGTAGATAATAGGTTCTGAAAATAAACTTTTAAAAAGCCATGCGACAGTACTCAGCTATCAGCCAGAAAGTTGGCACAATTATATTAATGAAGAGCAAGGTTAGCATAACAGCCACAATGGACTGATACACTGAGAGGTTTCAAGATAGTTAATAGAACAGTATATCTTTAGGGGTACATTTCATGAACATCCAACAAGAATAATGTGCAATTTATTCCGTCAAAACAGATGAAGGATTGAGTCTCAGAAGCTGAGTCAACGTTCAGACCCAGAGCCTGTCGAATGAAAGAGAGACCAATTTCAAAATATTTGAAGTATCATTAAGTTCCCCCTGATACACTGTGGGTGTATGTGGTCCAGGAAATAATTGTACTCCTACCCCATGTCCAACTCTTACTAGGTCCCCTGGACTCATGGACCAAACCAGTAGTCACTGCCTCAGTTTCAGGATGTATAATTTGAATAAAAATTATGAAAGCAGAAAAGTCACAATGGTTTATTAACCTATGAAGAGCTACTGTCATAATAAATATTAAGTGTACTTGTCTGAAACTATTTCTTCTACCAAAATAAGATAGTAAATTAAAAATATGATTGCTTACTGTAATTAATGGCAGATATCCATGCCAATGTTAAAGATCTAAAGACTTCTGAGTTAAGAGTCCCCATTATAGCTTCATTTAATTCTACAGTTTAGCCCTAAGATCACCTGCTGGATCCTGGAGGATGTCATGGACTATCTTAAACTCAACCAAGAAGAATCTCTATCTGTAGGCAACATTCTAGGTATGGCACCTTTCATAAGGAATATGAATGTATCCTCAAATATATAGTATGAGGTCATTGATCAGGTAAAAGCATTTTTTACTATTACTAAGAGAAGAAAAGGGAGCTCTGGTAGCATAATGGCTAAGGCACTTGACTGCTAACCAGAAGGCTGGCGGTTCAAACCCACCAGCCACTCCTTGGAAGGAAGATGGGGCAATCTACTTCTATAGTGATACTACCTC
>NW_006922235.1:698420-703010 GCF_000298275.1 Orycteropus afer afer
GGTTCAAACCCACCAGCCACTCCTTGGAAGGAAGATGGGGCAATCTACTTCCATAGTGATACTGCCTCAGAAACCCAAGAAGGGGTCTCTATGAGTCGGGTCCAACTTGATGGCACATAACAACAAGAAGAGAAGAAAGGAGCTCTGGTGGCATAGTGCCCAAGGCATTTGACTGCTAACCAGAAGTCTGGTTGTTCAAACCCAGTAGAAATACTGCCTCAGAAACCCAAGGCGGCATCACTAGACTAGAACTAGTTTAAAATAATTTCAAATGACATTCATATTCTTCCTACAAGACTAGGCTAACAATTCAACACTCTGTTATTAAATCATTTGAAAGGAACTGGACAATTGTGGGTTTGGGTAGGAAACATGTCCACCATGGGTGACTCTGCTAGTATTTGAAATAAGGACATCATACTTGGCAAAGTAGAGGTGAGCAAAAAAGGGGAAGATCCTTGATGAGGTGGATTGACACAGTGACTGTGTTATGGGCTTAAGCACACTAATGGTTGTGAGGATGATTCAGGACTGGGCAGTGGTACCCCAGTGTTGGGTTGTACACAGGGTCACTATGAGTCAGAGCCAACTGGATGAACTTAACAACAACAATATAGCCATGGAGGAGCTATTTCCAGAACTTATTAAGAGGGTATAAGTAACTCAAGAGTAAACTTTATGCAACTCAAGGAAAACCTATATGATAAGCTTTGTTGTGGTACTCAGACAACCCTTTCAAAATAGAATTTTTTATTCTCGCAGTTGCTGGGATAATTGGTGGCTAATGCCTTTCATGTGAATCTCTCTGGAATTATCTTGGCAGAAAAGATCAAGCTTGTCCTGGAAAGAAGCCAACAGCAAAAAACTGGTTCATTTAAAGGTATAAAGAACTGATCACCTTACCTCAAAGCAATATGGTTCTGAAAAGCCACCACTGGTCCATCATCAAGGATGTCTTATTGCTGTTTGTTAGTTACTGTCAAATGGATTAGGAGACATGTTGACTCCATGTGTGCAAAGTAGAACTGTTCCATTGGGCCTTAACTAAACCAAGCCAAACCACTGCTTTTGAGTCAATTCTGACTCATTGTGACCCAACAGGACAGAGTGGAAGTTCTACATAGGGTTTCCAAGGCTTTTAATCTTCACTGGAACAGTGTCATATCTGTCTCCCACAGAGCAGCTGGTGATTTCAAACTATTCATCTTTTAGTTGGCAACTAAGCACTTTAATCACTGTGCCACCAGGGTTCCTTTATAGGGCCTTTGTTGCAATTAAGTCACAGCTCCTGTATCCTTAGGAGTTCTGGTAGCATAATGCTGAAGGCACTTGACTGCTAACCAGAAGGCTGGCGGTTGAAATCTACCAGTCACTCCTCGAAAAGAAGGTTGAACAATCTACTTCTGTAGTGATACTGCCTCAGAAACCCAAGGAGCGGTCTCTATAAGTTGAGTCTGACTCTATGTCACATAACAACAACAACAACCACCTGTATCCTGCCTCATTGAAAGATCTCTTTATCACTGACCCTTTATTTTATCAACCATGATGGTCTTTACTGATGGTATGTCAACAGTAAGTGAACCAAAGTCGTCTTATCCTCACTTCTAAGGTGCATTCTCATTGTATTTCTTCTAAAGCTATTATATTTCTTCTTTTGGTAGTCCCCAAAACATATAACACATACATACTCAGATCATACATGAGAATATTTGTATACAAATATATATACAATCCATTTGTATACAAATTTCTTGAATTTACATATTGTTAACAGTGAATGTCAAATATGTATCTATTAATGTGCAGATAAAAAAATAATTAGTATATAAATTATTTATTAATTTATTTATTAGTATATAAATTACGGGAGCTCTGGTAGCATAGTGCCTAAGGCATTTGACTGCTAACCAGAAGGCTGGTGGTTTGAACGACCAGCCACTCCTCTGAAGGAAGATGGGGCAATCTACTTTCATAGTGACACTGCCTCAGAAACCCAAGGAGGGGTGACTTTGAGTTGGGTCCGATTCAATGGCACATAACAACAACAACAACATATAAATTTTAAATGTTTAATTGAAGAAATCAAGCTCTAAGATTTCTCTTGTGTGTTTCTAATGGTTAAATTACTATAGTCTTTCTCTTGATGGAAAATGATAAGAAATTGTGTTTTGACTTTAGAATCTCTTTCAAATATGGATAAAAAGGAAAGTTTTCCAAAGCTTCCAGAAATGAAGACTGTTGTTTTTTAAATTTTCATTTCCTCTTTTTTGCCTTTTTTCTTAATAAAGAAGAACTATTTGTATTAACCTTTGCTAACCTCTGCTCTGATTTTTTTTTTTTTAATAATAAGCCCTCCATGGGGTTGGTCAATTTGACAATGGCTTTACAGGAACACTTTTCCACAAACATGTTTCTGTGGAATTCTATTTACAATGGAGTTATTAAGTATTTTAGAGTGAAAAAGTTAAGGTTATCAAGACCTTACAAAAAAAAAAAAAAGTTCTATTGAACCTTGTCACAAATAATCCTAGTAAACCTGATTTCAGTCATTGCTATGCAGTTGTTTTTCACATGACCAAATGATTTTGAAGAATACAAATTTATAGCTATGTCTGACAGGTAGAACCTTAGGATAAGTAACTGGATAAAAGGTTTATTTTTGTTTTTGTTTTTTCCCCCTCTGCTAACCCAGTGTTGAGTCTGGCTCTGAACAACTGATTTATGTCAAGCACTGTCTATGTTTATTCATATATAAACCAGAATGTCAATTGATTTACATTTAGAGATGCATCTAGCTAGTGAAAATATATCATAATGTCATTTCTTGCCAAAACTTATATTGGTTTCCAATATCCTTAGGGTAAAATCCACACTCTTATGTATATCATGTAAGTCCCCACATAATCAGTTTCTTCTGTACTAGCCCAGGTTCATTTCCTTCATTCCCATGTTATACAGTCTGCACAGCCTCAGTAAACTACTTGTTCATTTAAAGCCTTGATTTCTCTCATTTCCTTGGTTTTTCAAATGCTTCTTTTACCCAAATGTTGAGGTATTTGATTCATTCTTCATTCTTTGCTTAATTCCTCACACCCACGACAGACCCCACAACACAGTATATCCTATCCAGTTAATTTGTCCTAGATGCAGACATCCCTTCTTCCAGGAAAGCTACCCTTATTCAAACTATAAGAGTTCCTCTTTCAGTGGACAATCATAGTGCTTTGCATTTTAATGAGAGAAGTCATGTTTTACAAAGCCCTATTCTATGGGGTAAAGAGATATTGGACACATTTCTCTTTCTGTCACTATAATCCTTAAGGGCAGGGACTATGCCTTACTCATCTATTTCCAGGACTAAGAGTAATACCCCAAAGACAGTCACTGCATAAAAGTCTTAAAATGGATATATACAATATAGTTAGGTAGGTAGATAATTTTTCTTTTCCATTCTAGAACTAATTATATCAACATATTTTGACTATGGTTAATAAATATCAACAAACTCTTATTTATTAATTCCTTCTTTGGCCAGTTAGTGCAAATCATCTCATGAAAGAAAATGGCTAATGTCCTTGACTAAGTCACTAAGACAATTAGTGTATACTTGTCTCTATATGGGAGCTCTGGTGGTGTAGTGCCTAAGACATTTGACTGCTAACCAGAAGGCGAACGGTTCAAACCCACCAGCCACTCCTCGGAAGGAAGGTTGGACGATCTACTTCCATAGTGATACCGCCTCAAAAACCCAAGGAGGGGTCGCTATGAGTCGGATCTGACTTGGCAGCAGTGCGTTGCATTGTGTTGTGTTGTGTGGTGTTTATACAGCAGGTATGGTTATTTGTGAGAAGACTTGACATATACTCAATGTTTGATCCTTTTAAAGTTAATACCTTGGTAGGTGCTAACTCTCATATGGAAATTTTTCACATTCCATGGTTACTTGATCAGTTTTATTTTCAGAGAGTAATTATGACTCATGTTTCTGCACAAACCAAATTCATGGCCAGGAAGTCAATTCTAACTCATAGCGACCCTAAAGGGCAGAGTAGAACTGCCTTCATACAGTTTCCAAGGCTATGAATCTTCATGAAAGCAGTCTGCCACATCTTACCCTGCTGAGCATGTGGTAATTTCAAACAGTTAGTCTTTTGGTTAGCAGCTTAGCACTTTAACTCCTGTATCACTAAGGCTTACCAGATTCTCCTTCTTCTTGTTGTTAGATGCCGTCAAGTCGTTTCCGACTCATAGCGACCCCACGCACAGCAAAACAAAATACCACCAGATCCCACATCAGCTCCATGATCCTTGCTATACTTGATCCCATTGTCACAACCATCATGCCAATCCATCTCGTTGAAGACCTTCCTCTTTTTCCTCAACCCTCCACCTTACCAAGCAAGACATCCTTCTCCATGGAAATGTCGCCTCTTACAACATGACCAAAGTAGGTGAGATGAAGTCTGGCCTTTCTCGCTTCCAAAGAGAATCTCGGCTGCACTTCCTCCAGGACAGATCTGTTAGTTCTTTTAGCAGTCCATGGTACTTTCAGCATTCTTCATCAGCACCACAACTCAAAAGCATCCA
>NW_006922235.1:703185-707487 GCF_000298275.1 Orycteropus afer afer
TTCCTATCTTTACATGGTTAGAGCAACTTAAGTGGTCAGGATGGTGAAAGTAGTCTGCTCCAGATGTAGGCAAAAAGTGCATTTTTGAATGAAAAAAAAAAAAATTAGAAGTCTTAATCTAGTATTCTTTCCTTGAGTTTAAGTAACATTTATTTTATTAAGAAATTATATAGTTTTCTGGAATGATTATCAATGAAGATATTTTATATAGAGTAGAATTAAAAATATAATCGACTTCAGTGTTGAATACATTAGATGTGTCATAGACCAAGCACTGAAACAAGTATCCAAAGTGACATAGAGACAAAAGTATATTCAAGACCTTATGTAGTACACGTTTTTTTCATTCATTCATTCATTCATTCATTCATTTCATGACCAAATTAATTTCTGCTTTGAATTTTTTATTGATACCACATGTTTTCAATAATGGAGGGCATGCTGAAATCAAGGGAAAAAAATCCTGGATTAATATGGATTTTGATACAATTGTGTGGGAAAGTTATGGCCCAAGTGGACTCTGTTGGTATACTTGGTGGAGTGAAGCCTGTTTCTTCAGATTCATTCAGTTATACAGATCCCTGTCAGGTGGTAGCACATACTACATCATGGATGGTAATTTCCCAAGAAACCCAAGAGGTTGAAAATATGGTGAGCAATATATGTCCCACAGATCCTGAAAGGGCTAAGTTCAAGTATATGCCAAGCACCCATCCAAGTGCTGCAAACACAAAGTAAGTAAATAATTTCAAGGAATTTTTAATGTAATAGTGGGAGGGAGAAATAAAACAATGAGCAGAAATCTTTGTTTACTTTACCAATGTATCCCAAATACCAATCCAGTAACCATTCTATAAATGTTGAATTAATACACACTGTGAACCAATATGGCAGCATTGAGGATGAGAAAGACATAGAGAGGTACATGGGAGGTACAGACAACAAAGATGAACCTTTTGCACATACAGTAGTATGTTGTCAGTGAAGGCAAATATGGGTATATGTGTGGATAGATGGGTAGACAGGCTGAACTATTAGGTATGTCTATGAAATGGGGAGTGTATCCAAGAACATATATAGGGTTGGAAGACAATGGTCCTATAAGTTTATGTGAATGATCAGAATTCTCAAGTGTATAGTACAGCTGACAAGGGGCAAGGTTGTGGTCACTGCTTGGTCACAGCCAGCTACCCAGAGCGACTGAATAGTTGAACTGTGGGCTTGGGACCATAGTCTCATGGGACATCAAGCTCAATTGGCATAACATACTATACAAAACACTGTTCCACCTCCTACTTTGGTGAGTAGTGACTGAGATCTTAAAAGCTAGCAAGCTGCCATCTAGATGCAATGATGGATAGCTCCTCATCTAGAGCAAAGAAGAATGAAGAAAACCAAAATTCATGGAAACAATTAGTCCTAGTGACTGGAACACCATCAGATCTGCAGCCTATAAGACTATGAGACCAGAAGAACTAGATGGTGCCCGGCTAGCACTGTCATCCACGTGGAAGGGGATCTATGTAGGAGATCCTTGATAGAGAGGGAAAACAATGTGCAACAAAACTCAAAATCATTTGGAGAAAAGAAAAAAAGGGGGGGGACCAGGTTTGCTGGTCTGATAAAGCCTGGTGGAACTGCTGAGACTATGACCCTTAACTGCTCTTCAGGTCTGGAATTGAACCCACACCTGTGGTTTCCAGCCAAACAAAAGACAGGCATATGAGTTGAACATTTACCTCAGGTAGATACATTCCTTGGAGAGAAAAATCATGGGAGAAAGAAGGGCTGCTTATGCACAGGGAGACAGCTCAGGGGGCAAGAATGCATGGAGGGATGGACACAGGGAAGAGGTAACTATAGGGAGGAAGTGGGAGGGGAGCTGTTGCATTGTGGTAAACTGTGGTCAATGTCATGAGATAAAGTGTATGTGAACTGCTGAATGGAAAATGAATTTGCTCTGTAAATCTTCCCCCAGGTCACAATTTAAAAAAAAAAAAAAACACTGTGAAAAACAAAACAAAACAAAAACAAAAGAAACATGATCAGGATATAGAGTAGTATTTGATGAGAACAGGCCTTTAAGAGTGAGAAAAACTTCAGAGAGTAAGTAATATGAGTTGCTTCACCAGACTAATAGGCAGTTGATAATAAAAGATTCTAGTTTTCACCATTAAGTTGTCAGATGATTTGTTACATAGCCTTATTGTGACAATCCCTGAACAATGCAGATACAGAGAAAGGTTTGGGAAAGAGAAGATTGGAAGCTGGGAGATGATGACTTGTCAAGCAACTAAAATAGACCAGGCAAGATATGATAAGGCCTGAACTTGGGCAGTAGTAGAAGTGACTGAGACTCAAACTCAGGAAAGAAGTTCAACTTCTATGGAGTACTTACTTGCCCCAAAAACAAAAGTAGGACCAAAACAACAATTTAAGATCATTTCAATTTTGCATTCTGAAAAGTTAATGACCCTCTTTCAGTAAAGTGTACTAACTCCTTATGAGAGTTAGCCTTTCCTTGAAAAAAAAAAAAAAAAATTATGGGAATGTTCAAACATCATAATTGATCCAAGGACATTAAATGGTCTCCTACATTCATGTAAACATGAATAAGATGATTTCAGACCCATCATGAAGCCAATTGCTCTACATTCTATGCAGAGTACAAAAATATCAGACCTTCATGCATTATAAAGTTTTCCAAGTCCAAAGAAGAATGACGCTATTAAAAAAAGAAATGCACATATAATTCAACACAAACAGGATTCTGCTCCCCAAGAAAAAGTAAATTACAACCTTTTATAATTAAATTAATATTTACTATAAACACTAAATCTAAAATAAAATTCATAAATTAATTCCTTTAAGAAGGAACATGCCTTACAATTTCTCAATGATTATTTTGCTCCAGTTCTTTTAAATAATTTTCTGGTGATTTGGAACAGATTCTTATAACTTTATAGCATATATAATTCGTGTTAGTCTTCCTGAAGAACTTTAAGGCAGATTTTCAATTTTATCAGTAGAAAAAGAGTAAAGATCCAATGAATTGTTTTTATATTTGGCATTTTCTTTGACATTTTCAGCTATGTAATGTTATTCCTCCCTATGGTTATGTTATTTTGTACTTTTCCTTGTATAACAGAAACTTGCTACTAAAAGAAAGTTATACAGTCCATTCAGTCCCAACAGGGGTGCAAAAAGCTCAAGTTCTGCAAAAGGTATTAAATAGATTTAATAGCTGTGTTATGTAAACCAAAAGCCTAAATAAAATTATATATAGCACTCATAAAATAAGGTAACTCTACCTAAAACTTTTTTATGTTTCAGTTGAATCATATTTA
Source organism: Orycteropus afer afer (assembly GCF_000298275.1). NCBI lineage: Eukaryota > Metazoa > Chordata > Mammalia > Tubulidentata > Orycteropodidae > Orycteropus > Orycteropus afer. The sequence goes on from NW_006922235.1 coordinate 706,533, forward strand.
TATTGCCTTCATTTAGTCACAATGATTACCTCATTATGAGCATAATCTTAGCTTTGCACTTATATAGAGTATACATTTGGAATAGCTCATGAAGAAAACTTGAAAAAGAAAATTAGGTAAGATTTAAATGTAGTTCTTATAAACACTTTCAGCCACAACCTTCTTAGCTTACTTAAAAAGAAACTGGCCATACTGATTAAGTGAATAACCTAAATACTTGATATTTAATGTCAGATTATTTTATTTTGGTCAATACCTTACTGATGATTGGTTTAAATAAAATCTTTCATTTTGACAATATATGTGCTGAGAATATTGAGGACACTTCTCCTAAAACATATCCTTAGAAAATAAGATGAAGTACCTAATGCTTTTATTAAAACAAACAAAACATTATATATATGTAGAGAGAGAGAGAGATGCGATATAAAACTGGAACACTATTACTTAACTGAACTAAATTAAATTAAATATATATTTTTAAAAAATAATAAATAAACTTGTAAGAATACTGTTGTTGTTTTTGTTCGTTGCTGTCAAGTTGGTTTTTGACATAGTGACCCCATGTGAAAGAATAGAATTGCCTCATTGAGTTTCCTAGGATGTAATCATCTACTTCTTTAGTGATACCTTCTAGGAAACCAAAGGAGGGGTCGCTATGAGTGGGGTCCGACTTGACGGTACATGACAACAACAACTAAAGCAATCTTCACCCAAGTCAATCTCTAGATCTTTCTCCCATGGATTTGATGTGTAAGTTCAAACAACCAAACTTTTGATTAGCAACGTAAGAATTTATGCATTGAATCACTAAGGCTCTTATATCTAGGTATTTGTTGTTGTCGTTGTTAAGTGCTGTCGAGTCGTTTCCAACTCATAGTGACCCCATGCACAGCAGAACGAAACACTGCCCGATCCCGCGCCAGCCCCACAATCCCTGCTATATTTGAGCTCA
>NW_006922235.1:711512-726321 GCF_000298275.1 Orycteropus afer afer
AAGAGGGGGAGGCCTTCAAGGAGATGGATTGATACAGTGGCTGCAATGATGGGCTCAAGTATAGCAGGGATTGTGGGGCTGGCGCGGGATCAGGCAGTGTTTCGTTCTGCTGTGCATGGGGTCGCTATGAGTCAGAAACGACTTAACGGCACTTAACAACAACAACAACAAAGCATATAGTAACATAGGAAAAGCTTATAATTACAAATGTAAAATATTTACAGCTATAAAATATATTTACAATGACAGTAAGATTGGAAATAAATATATAAAGAGCAGCTGGATCTATTTTCTTTTTTTTTTTTACTTTTCTATTTGTGATAGATTGATTTTACTTTTCACTATATACGGTGTATAACAAACAGACAATAAAAATTTCAGTAGAGTATCCCCTTACATTGTTATATCTAAATATGTTCTTAAATGAAATAACCGTATTGTAACTGTTACTCTACTTAGCAAATAGTCTTGAAATGGCAGTTCACTGTAAATGCTCATTAGAAATTTTCTAGGTACATTGTGAACCACCTTTCTACACAGAAAATTATAAACAAAAAAAGGTCAGCATTGCTGTTTGATTATTGTTGGCAAAACAATTTAAATCATACAACATTTGTAATGATAATTTGATTTTTACACTAAAATAATTTTCTGATCATATTCCTCATGGAATTTTATGGCCATGTTGTTGTTGTTGTTATTGTTGTTATGTGCCATCAAGTTGGACCTGACTCATAGTGACCCCTCCGTGGGTTTCTGAGGCAGTATCACTACAGAAGTAGAGTGCCCAACCTTCCTTCTGAGGAGTGGCTTATGGGTTTGAATGCCACCCTTCTGGTAAGCAGTCAAGTGCCTTAGGCATTACACTACCAGAGCTCCTTTATGGCCATATAAGTCATCATTAATACTCAATTCTTTACAGAATTAATGCTGGGAGTCTATACAAAAAAAAAAAAAAAAAGGGAGAGAGCATCTTAGGTTTTTCTTCAATATCCATGTTTGTGAGGTAAGTAACTGAACCAGAGTACTATGAAGAAAATAATAAAATCTTTATTTTAAAGAAGCATGATTGCCATCTAAGATGTAACTATTGGTCTCCTCCCATTTGGAGCAGAGAAGAGTGAAGAAAATAAAAGTAATTTGGAAACAATTAGTCCAAAGATATAATGGGCTACAAGGACCTCTGAGGTGACATGCTTACCTATCTTATTGGGATGTCTTCTAACTTTGTCTCTGATGTTCCTGCTTAATCAAAATCACAAACATGGTTTCACTGGGCCAATGAGAACAGCCACTGTAAATAGCAGTCATTAGTCAGGTATTCACATGTAATAGTAATGAATCTCATTTGAATTCAAATTTACATATTCATATTGATATGTCAGCTTGGATTTTCTAACCCATATAAATACAGACCTATTGTTAGAAAATTTTAGTCTTTTGTTTCCCCCACTACACACAAATGAGGGCAAACCAACAGAAAAGTTCCATCTGTACTACTGAATAAATATTTCTTTCCTCTAGTCAATATTTTCATTGAGTTAAAAAGTCTTAAGTATCCCAGATTAATCTAGGGTCTTATTTCCAACTTTATACCTTCTGTAGGCAAAGTTGGGTCCAATAATCCCTCCAGAATAGCTACTGACTACATCAGCATATTCTGATGCCTAGTCTTTCATTCTCTCTTCATTAATGAAGGAGAATAAAACTCTTCATTTGTATTTCAGTGCTTACATGTATAAATATCTTTTACACAAATGTACATATAAAAACCACAACCAACAGTTTGAGCTGGAGTATAAAAGTTTTCTGATACCTTGATAACAAAATCCAATGTCAAATTTTAGGGCTTTTTGAAAGTGAAGTTTGTTACTCAATTAAAATAAAGTATGTTTTTGTTGTTGCTGTTTTTATCTCCATAGAGATTGGCCCCAGCTCCTGGGGACCCAGAGCACAAGTGGACAAAATGCTCCCTTGTCCTCTGCTATCCTTGTGGTCTGTTGGGGATCAGATTTCATGACCCATAAGGTATTCACTGGCTGATTTCCAGAAGCAGATCTCAGGTCCTTCTTCCTAGACCATCTTTGTCTGGAAGATATGCTGAAACCTGCTTACCATCATAGCAATGCACAAGCCTCCTCTGACAAGCACTGGTGGCTGCACCTGCATTGGTCAAGAATGGAATACAGATATCACACATGGAGGGTGAGAATTCTAAGACAGAACTATCACTGCAGCTTCAAAGAATAGTTTAAAAACTAGTAAATAAGATGATTTTAAGCTGGATTCGTTGCAGAGCCTCCAAAGTTCAACCCACTACCTTAAACTACTACCAGAGATTTCTGAAAGTAGATATTTCTGTCTAGATTCTCTTTATTAAGATACTTGTTTTCCAATAAAAACTCATATTCCTTTGATATAAAAATCCCAGTAATGTCGATAGATACGTAATTCTTCAACACACATGTACTTCTTTATGGTCCATTTAATAGTTTCACATTTACTACCTCACAATATTCTCAAAAGCACAATATGGGAGAGTCTAGGTAGGGATTATATCTCACATTGTAGATGGAAAATGCAAGGAGAGGCAGTAGGGATTAACTGCGTTGAATTAGTAATTCTGTCAGGATGTACATTGGGTCATTTGGCTCCTTTTTTAAAAATATGCTTTTACTATTAAATTACAGATAACAGAACCTTTTCTGAGAGAAGTTATTGATTATGCAGGTGACCAATGGGACCCTGAATAAGATAAGAAAATAGTGAAATAAAAGAAGTTGGGTCCCAGGTAGCCATTAATATATGATTTTGACCTATCATTTTCTAAGGAAATGATGATTTCTCAGTTTATTCATTTTGTAATTTATTCTTCAAATATTTATACCATGGGGTTCAGGTCAATAAATCAGTCCAAAGTCATTTTCGAGGTCGATTTAATGCTTCATTTTGTGTTTGTTTGTTTTCATTATTGCCTTTTATTATCGACATCTTTATATATCCAAACTTTGTTTTTGAGGTTTGGAAAAATCACATATAAACTTAAAAATATATTTAATACATACAAACAAAGTACACAAATCATAAATTTTGCTCTGAGAATGAAAAAGAGTAGGAAGTCTTTGACATTTTGTCAGTTGCAGTGATAACTCCACTTGTGGAAGGTTTTGAATCACCTTTGTTTTACTTGGATTGGGGAAGATGTTTCTGGTCAGAAAATTAGTGGCATATATCTGATCCTCTTCTCTTTCCTTCATATATTTTGGGTAACATTTTAGTGCTACACAAATATGCCCACTGATTTTAACAAAGTAATCAACAATTGAGTCAATGTGTTCAGGCAACTGAAGTCCCTGATTTAGTTTAGAAAAAAACACAGGTAATGTTTTCAGGGTAAGATTTGTTTTGACAAATTCGCTCCTTTTATCTTCTTTATTCTTTCTCATTTGTTATTTCTTTCTTCTTCAAAATCCATTAAGTCCTCCTCTGTCAGTTCCCATTCTTAATGTTCTATGAACTCTTCTACAACAGCAGTATCTAGTTATAAATTCAGTGTTCTTCTCATATGTATGATTTTTGCACTAATCTCTTCCATCATATTATACTGGACAAATTGTTAGGTGCCTTTTAATACATTTAAAAAAAAAAACAAAAACGCAAACTCTGGACAAATGCTTGGAACATGTTCACTTAACTCTGTAATATTGTCCATGTTTTTGTATACATTTTTCCATAAATTTCTCCCTGGAAGATGTACTAATAAGAATAGGGAAAAAAATAGACTACTGAAAATGTAGTTTGTAGTAACTTGAATACATCTTAAATCAGGGACTACCTGTAATTATATATTGAATGTCTGTACTGTTACTAGCATTAAGTGTGTGCTTGCTTATACATGTTATTGTTCTCCAGATAGGTCATATACTATGATACTGGATGAAAGAAAGCAAACGTTAATCCTTTCTATTTCCTCATTTTAGAGACAGTCAATGACTCACACAACAGAGCTTAATAAATTATAGCAATTGTTGTTTGGTGCTATCAGTGAATTATATTCCTTTATTCTCAACAGCAGGAGCTCTGGTGACATAGTGCTTAAGGCACTTGACTGCTAATCAGAAGGCTGGCTGTTCAAACACACCAGTCACTTCTTGGAAGGAAGGTTGGGCAATCTACTTCTGTAGAGATGTTGTTGTTGTTGTTGTTATGTGCCATTGAGTCGGCCCCGACTCATAGCGACCCCTCCTTGGATTTCCAAGGCAGTATCACTACGGAAGTAGAATTGCCCAACCTTCCTTCCGAGGAGATACTTCCTTGAAAACCAAGCAGGGGTCTCTATGAGTATAATCAATTTGACAGCAGTGAGTTTTTTTTGTTTTTTTTTAATGTACTCAGTGGCACCTAACAACAATAACAAAAATACTATAATAGCATTAACATATGTGTGTAACTCCTACCCAACTTTCATGGACCTATTCAAGAACCAGTTCTTCTGAAAAAGACTTTCTCTGCAATTTCAGCATCAGTTAGACTTTATTCTTCTAATCAGTGTCACAATGACATAATGTGATAATGTAGAAAGTATTTGAAGCTGGGACAAGCCAAGTGATACAGTAACAATAGAACTTTTTCTATTTTATACAATTATATTCCTTTGTAGGAATTTTTGATAAGAGTTCTTTGTTTTCTAACCCAATGACAGACCCTAGATTTGAATGTCACTATATCCAAAATATGTGGAAGGAAGACTGGGCAATCTACTTCTGTAAAGGTTTAGCACCTTGGAAATCCAAAGGAGGTTGCTATGAGTCAGAATCTACTCAATGGCAGTGAGTTTGGTTTGGTATGTATATCCAGAACAGAATTTGTAGAAGTCAGTGTTCTTTAAACATGATTTCATTTTGTTTACACAAGCAGATGATTGGGCTAATATAACTTGCTATTCTTATTGTCATAAATTTAACTCAATGTGTAATCTACAATCCCTCAATATAAAATTTCTGAATAAGAATGGTTTGATGAGGAGCTCTGGTAGCATAATGCCTAACACACTTGACTTCTAGCCCGAAGGCTGGTGGTTCAAACCCACCAGCTACTCCTCAGAAGGAAGATAGGGCAATCTACTTCCATAGTGATACTGCTTCAGAAACCTAAGGAGGGGTCGCTGTGAGTCGGTCTGACTCGACAACACATAACAACAACAACAGTGGTTTGGTGGATATTATGTCCAAATGTTTATAATATTATAAGTTACTATTACTATTTTAGGAGCTCTGGTAGCATAGCACTCATATTTAATACTGCCTTAGAAACCCAAGGAGGGGTCACTCTGAGTTGGGTCTGGCTTCATAGCACATACAAAAACAACATCAAAGTGCTTAAGAAGGCAGAGACGTTCATCAAATTTTAGTTATTAAATATTAGTTTCTGCTCCATTTAAACACTCTTTAAAACTGAATATGTAAATTGAAGATAACAGTAATTCCTTCTCATGTGTGGCTTATGTGGTTCAGGTATTTTTTGCTGCTTTTCCATCCATAAATTAAATCAAAGAGGACTTAAGCCTTTAGTAACATCTGACAGCTAAGACAAATTTCCATTCTATGACATTATCTTATGCTACATTAAAACCAATAAAAACAGAAAACACTACCAAGTTATAATTGAAGTAGAGTCATTTTTAAAGTTATGAATTTACTCATCTTAGTTATAACTTTGGGTACTATTGTTAGAATTAAATGCATCACGAAGTTATTAAATAAATTGGTAAGATGTAGTAAAATAAAGAAATCATAAACTCATCTATCTTCCAAAATAATATTTAAGGTCATTTATTTCATATCAGAATCAAGGAAAAGGCCGCTTCTTAAATGTTGTTGTTGTTGTTATGTGCTGCTGAGTCATCCCCAACTCATAGTGACCCCTCTTGGGTTTCCTAGGTAGTATCACTACAGAAGTAGAATGCCTAATCTTCCTTCTGAGAAGCAGCTGGTGGGTTTGAACAGCCAATCTTCTGGTTAGCAGTCCAGTGTCTTAGGCACTATGCCACCAGCTCCCACTTCTTAAATATGAACAATAATTCTAATGTTACCTAGAGAAAAGATTGCTGTTTTTTTTTGTTGTGAATTTATTTTAAAGCATTGCATGGGAAGTGAGATGAAAATGATTCTTCTTATTTGCACACTTTATCGACCCTTTCTCAAACTCCTGTGTAGTAACAGTCCCTGAGGAGAAAATGATCAGTTTTTTTACATAAAACTGTAATGAAAATTATAGTTATTAAATATATTTGTATGAGTAAATTATTTCCCCACCAAAATCACCACCGTATACTAGTTTTAGTCCTAAAAAAGAGTGCATTAAACTGTGGTGAGTCATATGCAAGTAGCAACCTTATGAAATGTAAGTTCTTATACTGAGTTTCACTATGTAAGGCCCCAACATGTCCTTTTGGGGATTATCTCTTACTCAACAGAACAAATGTATGAGATGCATGTAATCTCTCAGTTTTCCTATTCCATTACTATTCACAACCTATATTATTACAAAATAGGAACTGTTAAAGATTTCTTTAGTCAGGGGTAAAATGTTAAAAAACAAAATAATAATTGAAAGAAAGAACTGCCAAGAAATTCAGAGAAATTAATAAGAGAGAAGAATTATATGACTCACCTGTGCATTTGTTCTAACTCAAAGAAAATAAAATGCCTTTGTTTAGCTGACTGCTAAGATAGTATATGGTGCTGGTAAGAATGTAAAATTTCAGAATTCCATAATTCCATATTTATGTTGTGGGAAATTTATAGATTGCCCAATCTTCCTTCTGAGGAGTGGTTGCTGAAGAGTGGCTAGTGGGTTTGAACTACCAGCCTTCCAGTTAGCAGTCAAATGCCTTAGGCTCTTTGCCACCAGAGCTCCCTTAATCTTAACAGATAGTGAGAATCAATGTGATTCTACTTTCTTTTTATCTAGCAATATATTTTGTTATACATGTACAAATCAGTGTATGTGAGTGTATAAAGCAGGATTTTATCAAGTATCAATAGCACAACATATATGCATAACAACATTTCCAAAAGGAAATTTCAAATGTCCAATTAATTCCAAAATTTGAAATTTCTATTTTATCATCTGTTTTATTATGTGTACTTTTTTTACAATGTGTTCTTTTATGTGTAATTTTTTATTATGTGTGTTATGTGCATTTTATTATTATGTGTATTTTTTATGTGTAGTTCATTGGCCAAATATTTCTAAGCAACTTTCAACATCAAAAAATATAATTTGAACCAGTCTCTGTTGGAGAATTCAGTGTACCCACATTTCATAGCACTGTGCATTGAGCTTTCATATTTTTCCAGGTGCTCAGCATCTTCAATAAGGTGGAGAATGATTGTTAGGTTAATCAATTTCTAAGTCTTCCAATGCAGGAAGCAGCCAGAAGAAGCCAGGGCTGATGGCCCTGATCCAGGTAAGGGGAGGGATAGAGAGAACCCACCTTGCAGGAAGCTGTGGGAAAAACCCAGGGCCAATGGCTGAAACAGGTAGGGGGAAGGCCAGAAAGTGGGCAGAGAAGTTTGGAACAGCTAAAGGAGATGAACTTGTTTGTCTTGTGGTGGTTTGTGTGTTGCTGTGAGGCTGGATGTTGTACTACTGGTGTTTCAAATTCCAGCAGGGTTGCCCATAGTGGACAGGTTTCAGCTGAGCTTCCAGACTGAGACAGACTTGGAAAAAGGAAGAGGCTATTCACTTCTCAAAGAATTGGCCAGGGAAAACTTTATGAATAGCAGAGAAACACTGCCTGATACATTACTAGACAACTTTATGAAAAGTTCTGAAACATTGTCCGATAAAGTGCTGGAAGATGAGACCTTCAGGTTGGAAGGCACTCAAAATTTGGCTGAGAAAGAGCTGCCTCATCAAAGTAGAATCAACCTTAATCATATGGGTAAACTAAAGCTTTCAGGACCTCCATGTGCTGATGTGGCACAACTCAAACTGAGGCGAAACAGCTGCAAACATCCAATGATACTCAGAACATGGAATGTACAAAGTGTGGAACTAGGAAAATTAGAAGTTGTCAAAAATGAAATGGAATGCATGAAGATTGATATCCTAGGGTGTAGTAAGCTGAAATGGAGAAATTTTGGCCATTGTGAATCAGACAACCATATAATCTACTATGTTGGAAATGACTAATTGAAGAGGAATAGAGTGGCATTCATAATCACAAAGAGTGTTTGAGATCTATCTTGAAGTACAAGGCTGTCAGTGATAGGAAAATATCCATACACTTACAAGGAAAGTCAGTTATCAATCAAATTTATGTATGAACCACTAAAGCCAAAGATGAGGAACTTGAGATTTTTACCAACTTCTGTAGTCTGAAATTGATCAAACACACAAGCAAGATGTGCTGATTATCACAAGTGATTGGAAAGCAAAAGTTGCAAACAAAGAAGAATAACTGGTAGCTGGAAAATTTGACCTTGGTGATAGAGATAACACAGGAGATCACATGATAGAAATTTGTAAGACCAATGACTTATTCATTGCAAGCATCTTTTTTCAACAATACAAATGGTGGCTATACTTGTGGACTTCACTAGATGGATTGCACAGGAAGCAGATTGACTATATCTGTGGAAAGAGGCAAGACAAAAGCTCATTATATTCAGCCAAAATGAGGTCAGGAGCTGATTGTGGAACAGACCATCAACTACTCATATTCAAGTTCAAGCTGAAGTTGAAGACAATTAAAACAAGTTCATGAGAGCCAAAATATGGCCTTGATTGCATTCCTCCTAAATTTAGAGACCATCTACAGAATAGATTTGATGCGTTGAACACCAGTGACTAAAAACCAGAGAAATTGTGGGTGACATCAAGAACATCATCCATGAAGAAACCAAAAGGTCATTAAAAAGACAGGAAAGGCAGAAAAGACCAAAATGAATTTCAGAGACTCTGAAACTTGCCCTTGAACAGAGAGCAGCTAAAGTAAATGGAAGAAATGACAACATAAAAAAGCTAAACAGAAGATTTCAAAGAGCAGCTTGAAAAGACAATGTCAGTTATTATAATGAAATGTGCAAAGACCTGGAGTTAGAAACAAAAAGGGAGGAACATGCTTGGCATTTTTCAAGATGAAAGAACTGAAGGAAAATGTTCAACCTAGAGTTGCAATATTGAAAGATTCTATGGGAAAAATACTGAATGATGCAGGAAATATCAAAAGAAAATGGAAGGGATACACAGAGCCACTGTACCAAAAAGAATTGGTTCATGTTCATGCACTTCAGGAGGTGACATATGATCAAGAACCAGTGGTACTGAAGGAAGAAGTCAAAGCTTCACTGAGGGAAGTGGTGAAAAATCAGTCTCCAGGAATTGACAGAATACCCAGTGAGATGTTTCAACAAATGGATTTTACCCTGAAGGCACTCATACAGCTATGCCAGGACATTTGGAAGACAGCTACCTGGCCAACTGACTGGAAGAGATTCATATTTGTACCCATTCCAAATAAAGGTGATCCCACAGAATGTGGAAGTTATCAAACAAGATCATTAATATCGCACACAAGTAAAATCTTGCTGAAGATAATTCAAAAATGGTTGCAACAGTATATTGACAGAGAACTTCTAGAAATGGAAGCTGGACTCAGAAGAGGACATAGAAAAAGGGATATAATTGTTGATGTCAGATGGGTCATGGCATATGTGGAACATGGAATGTACCATGTATGAATCTACAAAAATTAGAAGTTATCAGAAATGGAATGGAACACAAAAAGAGTGACATCCTAGGCATTACTGAGCTGAAATGGACAGATTTTGGCCATTTTGAATCAGATAACCTTATAATCTACTATGTTGGGAATGATAAATTGAAGCAAGGAATACCAGAAAGATATTTACTTGTGTTTTATTGACTATGCAAAAACATTTGATTGTGTGGGTCATAACAAATTGTAGGTAACATTGAGAAGAATGGGAAGTTGAGAACACTTAATTGTATTCATGAGGAACCTGTACATAGACCAGGAAGCTGTAGTTTAAACAGAACAAGGGGACACTGCATAGTTTAAAATCAAGAAGGGAGTGTGTCATGGTTGTGTCCTTTCACCATACTTATTCAATTTCTACACTGAGCAAGTAATCTGAGAAGGTAGTCTATATGAAGAAGAATGTGGCATTAGAGTTGGAGGAAGAATCATTAACAACCTGAACGCTGATGAAACAACTTTGCTTGCTGAGAGTGAAGATGACTTGCAGCACTTACTAATGAAGATTGAAGACTACAGTCTGTAGTATGGATTGCATTTCAGTACAAAAGAAATAAAAATCCTCACAATTGGACCAATAAGCAGCATCACGATAAATGGAGAAAAGATTGAAGTTGTCAAAGACTTTATATTACTTGGTCAACCATCAACACAAATGGAAGCAGCAGTTGAGATATCAGATGATTTATAAAACCAAACCCAACCCACTGCCATCAACTCATAGCAACCCCTCATTGTGTTTCTGAAGTGGTATCACTATGGAAGTAGACTGCCCAACCTTCCTTCCAAAGAATGGCTGGTGGGTTTGAACCATCAGTCTTCTGGTTAGTAGTCAAATGCCTTAGACACTACACTGCCAGGGCTGTAGCACTGGGCAAATTAGTTGCAAAAGACATGTTGCAAATGCTGAAGAGCAAAGATGTCTCCTTGAGGATTAAGGTGTGCCTGGAAGAAGCCATGGTGTTTTCAATCACCTCATATGCATGTGAGAGCTGGACAATGAACAAGGAAAACCGAAGAAGATTCTATGCTTTTGAGTTGTGGTGCTGGTAAAGAATGCTGAAAATACCATGGACTGCTAAAAGAACTAACAAATCTGTCCTGGAAAAAGTGCAGCCGGAATGCTGCTTGGAAGCAAGAATAGCCAGACTTTGTCTCACCTACTTTAGTCATGCTGTCAGAAGAGACCATTCCCTGGAGAAGGATAATATGTTTGGTAATGTGGAAGGTCAACGAAAGAGGGGAAGGCCCTCAACAAGATGGATTGACACAGTGGCTACAACGATGGGCTTACTTATAGCTGGGAATGTGGACCTGGCACAGGTACAGGCAGTGTTTTGTTCTGCCGTGCATAGGGTGGTTATGAGTCCGAGAAAACTCAATGACACTGGACAACAACAACAATAACAACACTAAAAGCTTCTTAAGTTTGGTGATGTAATCACTGTGTACTATCTGCTTTTATTTCCCTTAAAACTAGTATCTTAGCTTACATATAAGAAATTTGTCTCTTAGAATTATGTTCAATAGGGAAGCATTCAAAAGACGATGCTTCAAATACACCCACATGCTTGAGACAGGCATGTACCTTCATAGAGAGTCAGATGTGTTACTAGGTATGGATGGAGTTTTTATGTAATGATGTTACTGTTCTGTGTTCAATTATTTTAATTGCTGTGGAAATCAGATGTCTGCCCAAACACGTTTCTCTCAGCCCTGTGGAGATACTGCTGGAATGGCAGATAGCTGCTGGGGTCACTGAGTTTCTTGTGGGTACTCAGCTTTTCTTGATTTTGATAAGCACAAATGAAAACCTTGCTGATTCCTAGGTTTCAGGATATCTTTGTTAATCCACTGCCATCTGGAAGTAGGTGAAGAAACCAAGAGCCTGGAATAATACAGTTTTGACTCTGTTTTTTGTTTTGTAAAATCTGTATTTTTTGCAATTGCATAAATAATAAAAAAAAGTTTATATTAATTAGAAATGGGAAAAGCAAGCAAATTGAAAAGCAAGCAAATAAATTTTAGAAAGAGCAACATGAGGCAAAAGTTGAAAATATTTTCACACTTTCACTTTCAAAGTGTTTTACCATAAATAAATTAATTCTTTGTAGGAAAATACATGTATATGTATATACATTTTACCTTATTTTTTGATTAAATAAAATCATGACTGTTTCCCATATATTCAAAAGTGTATTTTAAATCTGACTTAATATTTGACTTTTTGCTCATGTTATAATTTATTACGTTAATATTTTGCATCTAGGTTTTTGTAATTATAAAAAGCTTTTGCAGATAGACTCTAAGTCTTTGTAAGTCCTATATCTTGATATTTATATCTCTGTATAGCTGTGTAGTTGTTTCTTCTTCAATGAAGGCGAGAATTGTGATTTGCTTCTAACCAATAGAGTACAAAAAGAGTACTTGATTATATATATTTGATTTTATTATGAAAGATTGTAGCATTTATTTTCCTAAAAAATGCTCTTGCTGTCTTTGACATAGCAATCTTCCATGTGTGAACTGTCCTATGAAGAGGACTACAAGGCAGGGAACTGAGGATGGCCTCAGCTTGCAACCAGTAAGGAACAGATGCCTTTGGTCTGAAGGTTTACAAAGAACGGAACACTGCCAATCAGGGGAATTTAGAGGTGATGTTATCAACTGTGGCCCAGATGGGAACCCAGCATGGTCTAAGCCTTGACTGCAGTCTTGCGGAGGACGAGGCTAAGGTATGCCCAGACTTCTAATCCACAGAAACTGTGAAATAATAAACATACACAGTTTTATGACAAAAGTATTTGATAATACCATTATGCCACAAAAGACAGCTAATGTACACTTTATAAATAATATGGAGATAATTACTTCATGCAAACATTATCATTCTATTCTAAATTCACTTCTAAGCAGACACTTTTTCAATGGATTACTACTGTACAGAAGATATTAAAATTTTAATAATCTTGACTAAAAAAGTATTGAATATAATATCAGGAATGAAAATTTCTACTGCAAGAATAATTTTACCCAGGAAAACTTATGAAAAATGATGACATCAAAAACATTGGTGCTAATAAGGAAACTATTAATTATCTTAGTTGATTTGTTCTATATGTCCAATAATATTTCAAGAATTTTACATGTTTTAATTTTTGAGCATAGTGACAATTATATGCAATCTATACTCTTATTGTTCCCAATTTAAAAATGAAGAAATTAAAACAAAAGGGAGGTGAACTATCTTATCCAACATCACAAAACTCCTCAACTATGGAGCAGAGATTCCAAACAAATAAAATGGACCATAAATTCTGTATGTTTAAACACATTGCTACATTTTTTGATAGATAATGGACAATGTATAACAATAAGATGCACATTAACAAGAATTACACAATTTAAAAATTCATGGAAGATATTCATAAAAATTCATTAATTTGTACTACATTTTGTCAAATTTACATTAACACGGCGACATTTATTCAACGTGCATCACAATTTGTTCATTCATTCATTCATCAAAAAAAAATTAATTGATAAGCTGTTGACACCAAATTATTGTGCTAAGCACTGAGCATGATAGTGAAAAATATATTTATAGTTTCAGGTAGGCCCTCCAGCATTGGAGACAGATATTATAAATGAATTGTACAATTAAAAAAAGTGTTCTGAAACAAAACACACTGCCATCTAAGAACATGTAATGAGGAGACATAGGAAGCAAGATATACATAATTTGAAGAAGTAAAGTCTGAAATGACATATGAAGGCTGAATAGTAATTAATTAGGTTCTCAAAATATATTACCATTCCAAGTAGAGGGACACCATGTGTAAAGGCCTTAAGCCATTAAAAAAGCATTGTTATATCAATGAATTTAAAAATGACCAATGTTGCTAAAGCACAGAGATTAAGGGAGAGGCTGACGTAAAATAGAACTAGTGAGTTTTGCAAGTGTAGAGCATAGAAAACTATAACTATACTACAGATTTTGGTCTTCGCTATAAAAACAATGTAAAAGAATATGTTTCAACAGCTGAACCTCATGCTCAGATTTGGATTTAAAACGAGATGTTGTTAGGTGCTATCAGTTAGGTTCCAACTCATAGCAACCCTATATACAAGAGAACGGAACATTGCCCAGTCCTGTATCATTCTCACAATTGTAGTCATGTTTGAGATCACTGTTGCAGGCAATGTGCCTTTCCATTTCACTGAGGGCCATTCTCTTTGTCACTGACCCTTTACTTTATTAAGTATAATGTCATTCTTTAAGGACCACTCCCTTATACATGAGACAAAATTTCACAATCCTTGTTTCTAAAGAGCATTCTAGTACTTCTTGAAGACAAATTTGTTCTTTCTTCTGGTAGTTAATGGTATGTTCAAAATTATTTACTGACACCATAATTACAAGGCATAAGTTCTTTTTTTGTTGTTGTTAGGTGCCATCAAGTCAACCCTGAATCATAGAAACCCTATGTACAACAGAACAAAACACTGCCCAGTTCTGCACCATCTGCAAAATCCTTGCTATGTTTGAGCCCATTGTTGCAGCCACTGTGTCAGTCCATCATGTTGAGTGTCTTCCCCTGTTTTTCTCACCTTCTACCAAGCATCATATCTTTCTCCAGTGATTGGTCCCTTCTGACAACATGACCAAAGTAGGTGAAATGGTCTGGCCATTTTCACTTCCAAGGAGTGTTTTGGCTGTACTTATTCCCGGACAGATCCTTTGTTCTTCTGGCAGTCCATGGTATTTTCTGTATTCTTCACCTACACCACAATCCAAAGGCATAAACTCTCCTTCAGTCTTCCTTATTTATTGTCCAACTTACACATGCATATGAGGTGATTGAAAATATGCTCATGGGCACCTTAGTCCTCAAAATGACATCTTTGCCTTATAACAATTCTGCAACAGATTTGCACAATGCAATATGTTTGATTTCTTGACTACTGCTTTCATGGGGGTTGATTGTAAAACCAAATGAAATTGGGAGAGGCGGGGCAAGA